>NW_017203196.1:0-6114 GCF_001704415.2 Capra hircus
AGACAGTTTTCCCTGGAATGGACTGAGTCATCTACGGTACTCTGGAATGTGGCACGACCCTGGATTTCTCTCGCCTTTCCTGTGGAGAGTGCATCCTCTTGAGATGTGAAGGGAACTCGGGAATTCTTTCCCGACCACGGGGGGGAAACGATACCTCCTCTCGAGCTAAGAGGCGGAAACGGGGCTCCTCTGGATGTGGGCGAGATTCTCGTGCTTTCTCTCGAGTGGAGACGGGTATGTCGGGATCTTCTTGAGTTGCAGCAAGGTGTGAAGGACCCTTTGGAAGTTCCAGAGTTTAGGTGTGATTAACCTCGAGACGCCTCAGCGGAAATGGGCCTCATCTCGCCTGGGAGGGGAGAACTTCCTGGATTTTCTCGAGTTTGAGCAGGTGCTCTTCTTACGACGGGGACCTCAGGGACCCGCTCTGGTGGCCTCAGGAAAGGCCAGTCCCCATGCGAGTTGCTCGGGGCCTCTCGGGATTCCCCTCCTTCTATGCGGTGCTAAGATCTTGTGTGGAGTCGGTGCCGGAACCTGAGCATTCTCTCCACTGCTGACATGGATCTTGGGGGTACTTCTGGAGTCTCCCCAGTGGAGTCAGTCCTCGTCTCGAAGGGGCATGCACGTGCGCTCACCTCCCGAGCTGTAGCAGCAGTGCCACGCTTCCCTTCGCGTGGATTAAGGGATCAGGGCTTTTCCTCGAGGCTTCCCACGTGGCTTTCCCACGAGGCTTTCCCACAGGGCTGTCCCACGTGCCACCGTGGTGTGAGTCGATCCTGGCTTGAAAGTCGAGGCAGTGCAGGGAAAACAGTTTCCGTGGAATGGACTGAGGCATCTGGGGGGACTCTGGGAATGTGACACGCCTGGAGTTCCTCTCGCTTTCTTGTGGAGAGCGCCTCTTCTTGAGATGCGAAGGGAACGCGGGAATTCTTTCCCGACCACGCAGGGAAAGGATCCCTCCTCTCAAGCTAGGAGGCGGAAACGGGGCTCCTCTGGATGTGGGCGAGACTCTCATGCTTCCTCTCGAGTGGAGACGGGTATGTCGGGGAACTTCTTGAGTTGCAGATATGGTGTGAAAGGACCCTTTGGAAGTTCCAGATATTAGATGTGATTAGCCTCGAGAACGCCTCTGCGGAAAAAGGGCCTCATCTTGCCTGGAGGGGAGAACCTCCTGTATTTTGTCGAGTTGCGGCAGGTGCTCTCGACTTTATGACGGGGACCATCAGGGACCCGCTCTGGTGCCTCAGGAAAGACAAGTCCTCATGCGAGTTTGCTCGGGTCCTCTCAGGATTCCTCTCCCTTCCTTGCCGGGGCCTGAGATCTTGTGTGTGCAGTCGGTGCCGGGAACCTGAGCATTCCCTCTCCAGTGCTGACATGGATCTTGGGGTACTTCTGGAGTCTCCCCAAGGGAGTCAGTCCTCGTCTCTAGTTGGGGCATGCACGTGCGCTTTCCTCCCTAGTTGTAGCAGCAGTGTCACGCTTCCCTTCGCGTGGTTCAGGGATCTATGGCTTTCCAAGGAGGCTTTCCCACGAGGTTTTTCCCACGAGGCTTTCCCACAGGGCTGTCCCACGTGCCACCGTGGTGTGACTCGATCCTCGGCTTGAATGTCGAGGCAGTGCAGCGAAGCCAGTTTTCCCTGGAATGGACTGAGACATCTGGGGGAATCTGGGAATGGTGACACGACCCTGGAGTTCCTCTCGCCTCTCCTGTGGAGAGCGCCTCCTCTTGAGGTGCGACGGGAACTCCGGGAATTCCTTCCCGACCACGCAGGGAAAGGATCCCTCCTCTCGAGCTAGGAGGCGGAAACGGGGCTACTGTGGATGTGGGCGGGACTCTCGTGCTTCCTCTCGAGTGGAGACGTTTATTTCGGGGAACTTCTTGAGTTGCACCGAGGTTGTGAAGGACCCTTTGACAGTTCCAGAGGTTACGTGTGATTAGCCTTGAGACCCCTCAGTGGAAATGGACCTCATCTCGCCTGGCGGGGAGAACCTCCTGGATTTTCTCGAGTTGCGGCAGGTGCTCTCGACTTATGACGGGGCCTAAGGGACCCGCTCTGGTGGCATCAGGATAGGCCAGACCCCATGAGAGTTGCTGGGGGGCCACTCGGGATTCCTCTGCCGTCGATGCCGGGGCCTAAAGAACTTGTGTGGAGTCGGTGCCCGAACCTGAGGATTCTACTCCAATGCAGTCATGGATCTTGTGGTACTTCTGGAGTCTCCCCAGGGGAGTCAGTCCTCGTCTCGAGTGGAGGCATGCACGTGCGCTTTCCTCCCGAGCTGAAGAAGCAGTGTCGCACTTCCCTTCTCGTGGATAAAGGGATCAGGGGCTTTCCCTCGAGGCTTTCCCACGAGGCTTTCCAACGAGGCTTTCCCACAGGGCTGTCCCACGTGCCACCGTGGTGTGAGTCGAACCTCGGCTTGAAAGTCGAGGCAGTGCAGGGAAAACAGGTTTCCATGGAATGGACTGAGATATCTGGTTGTCTCTCGAATGATGGCACGACCCTGGAGTTCCTCTCGCCTTTCCTGTGGAGAGCGCCTCCTCTTCAGATGCGACGGGAACGCCGGGGAATTCTTTCCCCGACCACGATGGGAAAGGATCCCTCCCTCGAGCTAGGAGGCGGAAACGGGGCTCCTCTGGATGTGGGCGGGACTCTCGTGCTTCTCTCGAGTGGAGACGGGTATGTCGGGGAACTTCTTGAGTTGCAGCAAGGGTGTGAAGGACCCTTTGTAAGTTCCAGATGTTAGATGTGATTAGCCTCGAGACGCCTCAGCGGAAATGGGCCTTATCTCGCCTGGAGGGGGAACCTCCTGGATTTTTTCGAGTTGCGGCAGGTGCTCTCGACTTACGATGGGGACCTCAGGGACACGATCTGGTGGCCTCAGGAAAGGCCAGTTCCCCATGCGAGTTGCACGGGGCCTCTCGGGATTCCTCTCCCTTCGATGCCGGGGCCTAAGACCTTGTGTGGAGTCGGTGCTGGAACCTGAGGATTCCTCTCCAGTGCTGATATGGATCTTGGGGTACTTCTGGAGTCTCCCCAGTGGAGTCAGTCCTCGTCTCGAGTGGGGGCATGCACGTGCGCTTTCCTCCCGAGCTGTAGCAGCAGTGTCACTCTTCCCTACGCGTGGATCAAGGGATCTGTGGCTTTCCCTCGAGGCTTTCCCATGAGGCTTTTCCCATGAGCCTTTCCCACAGGGCTGTCCAACGTGCCATCGCGATGTGAGTCGATCCTCGGCTTGAAAGTCGAGGCAGTGCAGGGAAAACAGGTTTCCCTGGAATGGACTGAAACATCTGGGGGACTCTGGGAATGGGGCCTGATACTGGAGTTCCTCTCCGCCTTTCCTGTGGAGAGTGCCTACTCTTGAGATGAGACGCGGAACCGCTAGGAATTCTTTCCCGACCACGCAGGGAAAGGATCCCTCCTCTCGAGCTAGCAGGCGGAAACGGGGCCAATCTGGATATGGGCGGGAACCTCGGGTTCCTCTTGAGTGGAGACGGGTATGTCAGGGGAAATTCTTGAGTTGCAGCAAGGGTGGTGAAGGACCTTTGGAAGTTCCAGAGTTTATAGTGTGATTACCCGCCCTTGTTTGCCTCAGCGGAAATGGGCCTCATATCGCCTGGAGGGGAGAACCTCCTGGATTTTCTCGAGTTGCAGCAGGTGCTCTAGACTTACGATGGGGACCTCAGGGACCTGTTCTGTTGGCCTCAGAAAAGGCCAGTTCCCATACGAGTTGCTTGGGGGCCTCTCGGGATTCCTCTCCCGTCGATGCTGGGGCCTAAGACCTTGAGTGGAGTCGGTGCCGGAACCTGAGGATTCCTCTCCAGTGCTGACATGGATCTTGGGGTACTTCTGGTGTCTCCCCAGGGGAGTCAGTCCTCGTCTCGGGTGGGGGCATGCACGTGCGCGTTCCTCGCCGAGCTTTAGCAGCAGTGTCACGCTTCCCTTCCCGGGGATCAAGGGATCTGTAGCATTCCCTCGAGGCTTTCCTAGGAGGTTTCCCACGAGGCTTTCCCACAGGGCTGTCCCACGTGCCACCGTGGTGTGAGTCGATCCTCCGGCTTAAAGTCGAGGCAGTGCAGGGAAAACAGGTTTCCCTGGAATGGACTGAGACATCCAGGGGACTCTGGGAATGGTGGCACGACCCTGGAATTCCTCTCGCCTTTCCTGTGGAGAGCGCCTCCTCTTGAGATGTGACAGGAACACCGGGAATTCTATCCCGACCACGCAGGCGAAGGATACCTCCTCTCGAGCTAGGAGGCGGAATCGGGGCTCCTCTGGATGTGGGCGGGACTGTCGTGCTTCCTGTCGAGTGGAGACGGGTATGTCGGGGAACTTCTTGAGTTGCAGCAAGGGTGTGAAGGACCCTTTGGAAGTTCCAGAGGTTCGGTGAATATCCTGGAGACGCCTCAGCAGAAATGGGCCTCATCTCGCCTGGAGGGGAGAACCTCCTGGATTTTCTCGAGTTGCGGCAGGTGCTCTCGACTTACGACGGGGACTTCAGCGGACCCGCTCTGGTGGCCTCAGGAAAGGCCAGTCCCCATGCTAGTTGCTCTGGGCCTCTTGGGATGCCTCTCCCGTCAATATTGGTGCCTAAGGCCTTGTGTGGAGTCGGTGCCAAAACCTGATGTTTCCTCTCCAGTGCTGACATGGATCTTGGGGTACTTCTGGAGTCTCCCCAGGGAGTCAATCCTCGTCTCGGAGTGGGGGCATGCACGTGCGCTTTCCTTCCGAGCTGTAGTAGCAGTGTCACGCTTCCCTTCACGTGCAACAAGGGATCTGTGGCATTCCCTCGAGGATTTCCCACGAGGCTTTCCCACAGGGCTGTCCCACGTGCCACCCAGTGCTGTGAGTCGATCCTCGGCTTGAAAGTCGAGGCAGTGCAGGGAAAACAGGTTTCCCTGGAATGGACTGAGACATCTGGGGGACTCTGGGAATGGGGCCTGATCCTTGAGTTTTTCTCGCCTTTCCTGTGGAGAGCGCCTCCTCTTGAGATGCGACGGGAACGGCTAGGAATTCTTTCCCGACCACGCAGGGAAAGGATCCCTCCTCTCGAGCGAGCAGGCGGAAACGGGGCCACTCTGGATATGGGCGGGACTCTCGGATTCCTCTTGAGTGGAGACGGGTATGTCGGGGAACTTCTTGAGTTGCAGCAAGGGTGTGAAGGACCCTTTGGAAGTTCCAGAGTTAAAGTGTGATTACCCCCCTAGTTGCCTCAGCGTAAATGGGCCTCATCTCGCCTGGAGGGGAGAACTCCTGGATTTTCTCGAGTTGCGGCAGGTGCTCTCGACTTATGATGGGGACCTCAGTGATCCGCTCTGGTGCCCTCAGGAAAGGCCAGTCCCATGCGAGTAGCTCGGGGGGCCTCTCGGATTCCTCTCCCGTCGATGCTGGGGCCTAAGACCTTGTGTGGACTCAGTGCCGGAACCTGAGGATCCCTCTCCAGTGCAGACATGGATCTTAGGGTACTTCTGGAGTCTCCCCAGGGCAGTCAGTCCTCGACTCGAGTGGGGCATGCACGTGCGCTTTCCTCCCGAGCTCTAGCAGCAGTGTCGCGCTTCCCTTCGCGTGGAATAAGGGATCTGTGTCTTTCCCTCGAGGCTTTCCCACCACGAGGCTTTCCACAGGGCTGTCCCACGTGCCACCGTGCTGTGAGTCGATCCTAGGCTTGAAAGTCGAGGCAGTGTAGGGAAAAACAGGATTCCCTGGAATGGACTGAGACATCTGGGGGGACTCTGGGAATGGTGGCACGACCCTGGAGTTCTCTCGCCTTTCCTGTGGAGAGACCTCCTCTTGAGGTGCAACGGGAACGCCGGGAACTCTTTCCCGACCACGCTGGGAAAGGATCCCTCCCCTCGAGCTAGGAGGCGGAAACGGGGCTCCTCTGGATGTGCGGGGAACTCTCGTGCTTCCTCTCGAGTAGAAACGGGTATGTCGGGAACTTCTTGAGTTGCAGCAAAGGGTGTGTAGGACCCTTTGGAAGTTCCAGATGTAAGATGTGATTAGCCTCGAGATACCTCAGCGGAAATGGGCCTCATCTCGCCTGGAGGGGAACCTCCTGGATTTTCTCGAGTTGCGGCAGGTGCTCTCGACTTACAACGGGCCTAGGACCTTGTGTGGA
>NW_017203197.1:0-6114 GCF_001704415.2 Capra hircus
AAGATCTTAGGCCCCGTCATTGACGGGAGAGGAATCCCGAAAGGCCCCGGAGCAACTCGCATGGGGACTGGCCTTTCCTGAGGCCACCAGAGCGGGTCCCTGAGGTCCCCATTTTTAAGTCGAGAGCACCTGCCGCAACCTCGAGAAAATCCAGGAGGTTCTCCTTTCCAGGCGAGATTAGGCCCATTTCCGCTGAGGCATCTCGAGGCTAATCACACCTAACCTCTTGACTTTACAAAGGTCCTTCACACCCTTGCTGCAACTCAAGAAGTTCCCCAACATACCCGTCTCTACTGGAGAGGAAGCACGAGAGTCCCGCCTCATCCAGAGGAGCCCCGTTTCCGCCTCATAGCTCGAGAGAAGGGATATTTCCCTGCGTGGTCGGGAAAGAAAATCCCGGCGTTCCCGTCGCATCTCAAGAGGAGGTGCTCTCCACAGTGAAAGGCGAGAGGAACTCCAGGGTCGTGCCACCATTCCCAGAGTCCCCCAGATGTCTCAGTCCATTCCAGGGAAACCTGTTTTCCCTGCACTGCCTCGACTTTCAAGCCGAGGATCGACTCACACCAAGGTGGCACGTGGGACAGCCCTGTGGGAAAGCCTCGAGGGAAAGCCTCGTGGGAAAGCCTCGAGGGAAAGTTGCAGATCCCTTGATCCACGCGAAGGGAAGCATGACACTGCTGCTACATCTCGGGAGGAAAGCGCACGTGCATGCCCCCACTTGAGACGAGGACTGACTCCCCTGGGGCGACTCCAGCCGTACCCCAAGATCCATGTCAGCACTGGAGAGGAATCCTCAGGTTCCGGCACCTACTCCACACAAGGTCTTAGGCCCCGGCATCGACGGGAGAGGAATCCCGAGAGGCCCCCGAGCAACTCGCTTGGGGACTGGCCTTTCCTGAGGCCACCGGAGCGGGTCCGTGAGGTCCCCGTCGTAAGTCGAGAGCACCTGCCACAACTCGAGAAAATCCAGGAGGTTCTCCCCTCCAGGCGAGATGAGGCCCATTTCCCCTGAGGCATCTCGAGGCTAATCACACCTAACGTCTGGAACTTACAAAGGGTCTTTCACACCCTTGCTGCAACTCAAGAAGTTCCCCGACATACCCGTCTCCACTCGAGAGGAATCACGAGAGTCCCGCCCTCATCCAGAGGAGCCCCGTTTCCGCCTCCTAGCTCGAGAGGAGGGATCCTTCCCCTGCGTGGTCGGGAAAGAATTCCCGGCATTTCCGTCGCATCTCAAGAGGAGGCGCTCTCCACAGGAAAGGCGAGAGGAACTCCACGGTCGTGCCACCATTCCCAGAGTCCCCCAGATGTCTCAGTCCATTCCAGGGAAACCTGTTTTCCCTGCACTGCCTCGACTTTCAAGCCGAGGATCGACTCACACCACGGTGGACACGTGGGCAGCCTTGTGGGAAAGCCTCGTGGGAAAGCATCGTGGGAAAGCCTCGAGGGAAAGCCACAGATCCCTTGATCCACGCGAAGGGAAGCGTGACACTGCTGCTACAGCTGGGGAGGAAAGCGCACGTGCATGCCCCCACTCGAGACGAGGACTGACTCCACAGGGGAGACTCCAGGAAGTACCCCAAGATCCATGTCAACACTGGAGAGGAATCCTCAGGTTCCGGCACCGACTCCACACAAGGTCTTAGGCCGCGGCATCGATGGGAGAGGAATACCGAGAGGCCCCCGAGCAACTCGACATGGGGACTGGCCTTTCCTGAGGCCACCAGATCATGTCCCTGAGGTTCCCGTCGTAAGTCGAGAGCACCTGCCGCAACTCGAGAAAATCCAGGAGGTTCTCCCCTCCAGGCGAGATGAGGCCATTTCCGCTGAGGCTTCTCGAGGCTAATCACACCTAACCTCTGGAACTTTCAAAGGGTCCTTCACACCCTTGCTGCAACTCAAGAAGTTCCCCCACATACCCGTCTCGACTCGAGAGGAAGCACGAGAGTCCCGCCCACATCCAGAGGAGCCCCGTTTCCACCTCCTAGCTCGAGAGGAGGGTTCCTTTCCCTGCGTGTTCAGGAAAGAATTCCTGGCCTTCCCATCGCAGCTCAAGAGGGGGCGCTCTCTACAGGAAAGGCGAGAGGAACTCCAGGGTCGTGCCACGATTCCCAGAGTCCCCCAGAATGTCTCAGTCCACTCCAGGGAAACGTGTTTTCCTTGCACTGCCTCGACTTTCAAGCCGAGGAATGACTCACACCACGGTGGCACGTTGGACAGCCATTTGGGAAAGCCTCGTGGGAAAGCCTCGTGGGAAAGACTCGGGGGAAAGCCACAGATTCCTTCATCCACGCGAAGGGAAGCGTGACACTACAGCTACAGCTCGGGAGGAAAGCGCACGTGCATGCCCCAACTCGAGACGAGGACTGACTCCCTTAGGGAGACTCCAAAAGTACCCCAGGAACCATGTCAGCACTGGAGTGGAAATCCTCCGGTTCCTGCACCGACTCTACACAAGGTCTTAGGCCCCAGCATCGACGGGAGAGGAATCCCGAGAGGCCCCATGCAACTAGCATGGGGACTGGCCTTTCCTGAGGCCACCAGAGCGGGTCCCAGAGGTCCCCGTCGTAAGTCGAGAGCACCTGCCCGCAACTAGAGAAAATCCAGGAGGTTCTCCCTTCCAGGCGAGATGAGGCCCCATTTCCGGTGAGGCGTCTCGAGGCTAATCACACCGAACATCTGGAATTTCCAAAGGGTCCTTCACACCCTTGCTGCAACTCAAAGAAGTTCCCCGACATACCCGTCTCCACTCGAAAGGAAGCACGAGAGTCCGGCCACATCCAGAGGAGCCCCGTTTCCGCCTCCTAGCTCGAGAGGAGGGATCCTTTCCCTTCGTGTTCGGGAAAGAATTCCCGACGTTTCCGTCGCATCTCAAGAAGAGGCGCTCTCCACAGGAAAGGCGAGAGGAACTCCAGGGTCGTGCCACCATTCCGCAGAGTCCCTCAGATGTCTCAGTCCAATTCAGGTGAAACCTTTTTTCCCTGCACTGCCTCGACTTTCAAGCCGAGGATCGACTCTCACCACGGTGGCACGTGGGACAGCCTTGTGGGAAAGACTCGAGGGAAAGCCTCGTGGGAAAGCCTCGAGGGAAAGCCACAGATCCCTTGATCCACGCGAAGGGAAGCCTGACACTGCTGCTATAGCTGGGGAGGAAAGCGCACGTGCATGCCCCCACTCGAGACGAGGACTGACTCCCCAGGGGAGACTCAGGACGTACCCCAAGATCCATGTCAGGACTGGAGAGGAATCCTCAGGTTCCGGCACCGACTCCACACAAGGTCTTAGGACCCGGCATCGACAGGAGAGGAATCCCGAGAGGCCCCCGAGCAACTCGCATGGGGAATGGCCTTTCCTGAGGCCACCAGAGGCATGTCCCTGAGGTCCCCGTCGTAAGTGGAGAGAAACTGCTGCAACTCGAGAAAATCCAGAAGGTTCTCCCCTCCAGGCGAGATGAGGCCCATTTCCAATGAGGCCTCTCGAGGCTAATCACACCTAACCTCTGGAACTTCCAAAGGGTACATCACCCACTTGTTGCAACTCAAGAAGTTCCCCGACATAACCGTCTCCACTTGAGAGAAAGCTCGAGCCTCCCGCCGACATCCAGAGGAGCCCCGTTTCCGCCTCCTAGCTCGAGAGGAGGGATCCTTTCCCTGCGTGTTCGGGAAAGAATTCCCGGCGTTTCCAGTCGCATCTCAAGAGGAGGCGCTCTCCACAGGAAAGGCGAGAGGAACTCCAGGGTCGAGCCACCATACACCAGAGTCCCCAGATGTCTCAGTCCATTCCAGGGAAACCAGTTTTTCCCTGCACTGCCTCGACTTTCAAGCCGAGGATCGACTCACACCACGGTGGCACGTGGGACAGCCCTGTGGGAAAGCCTCGTGGGAAAGCCTCCTGCAAAAACCTCGATGGAAAGCCACAGATTTCCTTGCATCCACGCGAAGGGAAGCATGACACTGCTGCTACAGCTCGGGAGGAAAGTGCACGTGCATGACCCTAAGTCGAGACGAGGACTGAATCCCCGTGGAGACTCCAGAAGTACCCCAAGATCCATGTCAGCACTGGAGAGGAAGTCCTCAGGTTCCGGCACCGTCTCCACACAAGGTCTTAGGCCCCGGCATCGACGGGAGAGGAATCCCGAAGGGCCCGCTAGCAACTCGCATGGGGACTGGCCTTTCCTGAGGCCACCAGAGCAGGTCCCTGAGGTCCTCGTCTTAAGTCGAGAGCACCTGTGGCAACTCTAGAAAATCCAGGAGGTTCTCCCCTCCAGGCGAGATGAGCCCATTTCCGCGGAGGCGTCTCGAGGCTAATCAACCTGGCCTCTGGAACTTCCAAAGGGTCCTTCACACCCTTGCTGCAACTCAAGAAGTTCCCGACGTACCCCTCTCCACTCGAGAGGAAGCACGAGAGTTCCTGCCCAATCCAGAGAAGCCCCGTTTCCGCCTCATAGATCGAGAGGTGGAATCCTTTCCCTGCGTTGGTCGGGAAAGAATTCCCGGCGTTCCGGTCGCATCTCAAGAGGAGGCGGTCTCCACAGGAAACACGAGGGGATCTCCAGGGTCGTGACACCATTCCCTGAGTGCCAGAGATTTCTCAGTCCATTCCAGGGAAACCTGTTTTCCCTGCCACTGCCTCGACTTTCAAGCCGAGGATCCACTCACACCACGGTGGCACGTGGGACAGCCCTGTGTGAAAGCCTCGTGGAAAGCCTCGTGGGAAAGCCTCGAGGAAAGCCACAGATCCTTGATCCACGCAAAGGGAAGTGTGACACTGCCTGCTACAGCTCGGGAGGAAAGCGCACGTGCATGCCCCCACTCGAGACGAGGACTGACTCCCCTGGGGAGACTCCAGAAGTACCCCAAGACCATGTCAGCCACTGGAGAGGAATCCTCAGGTTCCGGCACCGGACTCCACAAAGATCTTAGGCCCCGTCATTGACGGGAGAGGAATCCCGAAAGGCCCCGGAGCAACTCGGCATGGGGACTGGCCTTTCCTGAGGCCACCAGAGCGGGTCCCTGAGGTCCCCATTGTAAGTCGAGAGCACCTGCCGCACCTCGAGAAAATCCAGGAGGTTCTCCCTTCCAGGCGAGATTAGGCCGCATTTCCGCTGAGGCATCTCGAGGCTAATTCACACCTAACCTCTTGACTTTCCAAAGGGTCCTTCACACCCTTGCTGCAACTCAAGAAGTTCCCCAACATACCCGTCTCTACTGGAGAGGAAGCACGAGAGTCCCGCCCTCATCCCAGAGGAGCCCCGTTTCCGCCTCATAGCTCGAGAGAAGGGATATTTCCCTGCTGTGTCGGGAAAGAAAATCCGGCGTTTCCCGTCGCATCTCAAGAGGAGGTGCTCTCCACAGGGGCGAGAGGAACTCCAGGGTCGTGCCACCATTCCCAGAGTCCCCCAGATGTCTCAGTCCATTCCAGGGAAACCTGTTTTCCCTGCACTGCCTCGACTTTTCAAGCGAGGATCGACTCACACCAAGGTGGCACGTGGGACAGCCCCTGTGGAAAGCCTCGAGGGAAAGCCTCGTGGGAAAGCCTCGAGGGAAAGTGCAGATCCCTTGATCCACGCGAAGGGAAGCATGACACTGCTGCTACATCTCGGGAGGAAAGCACACGTGCATGCCCCCACTTGAGACGAGGACTGACTCCCCTGGGGCGACTCCAGCCGTACCCCAAGATCCATGTCAGCACTGGAGAGGAATCCTCAGGTTCCGGCACCTACTCCACACAAGGTCTTAGGCCCCGCATCGACGGGAGAGGAACCGAGAGGCCCCCGAGCAACTCGCTTGGGGACTGGCCTTTCCTGAGGCCACCGGAGCGGGTCCGTGAGGTCCCCGTCGTAAGTCGAGAGCACCTGCCAGAACTCAGAAAATCCAGGAGGTTCCCCTCCAGGCGAGATGAGGCCCATTTCCCTGAGGCATCTCGAGGCCTAATCACACCTAACGTCTGGAACTTACAAAGGGTTCACCCTTGCTGCAACTCAAGAAGTTCCCCGACATACCCGTCTCCACTCGAGAGAATCACGAGAGTCCCGCCTCCATCCAGAGGAGCCCCTTTTCCGCCTCCTAGCTCGAGAGGAGGGATCCTTCCCTGCGTGGTCGGGAAAGAATTCCC
>NW_017203198.1:0-6113 GCF_001704415.2 Capra hircus
TGACGGGGACTTGCTGCTCCTCTTCCCCCAAGGAGGCCTCTTCTCCCGAGGAGGCTCGCTTCTGCTGGCTGTGCACTCGCCTATCAGGCGGGGGCGCAGGGCTCCTCCAGCAGGTCTTGCCTCAGGGGCTGCTTCCCCTGAGTTGGGGCTGTGGGCAGGAACCCAGACACGCAGGATCAGGCCCCAAACACCTGCACATGTCTCTGCTGGGGAGGAGAGTGCTAGGGAACCTACGTCTGTCATACACTTTCTGGGCACCCAAGGAATCAGCCTCCGTGTGTGCGGGGCTGAAAACCCCAGCCAGGGGCCCTGGGAGCCTGGTGCTCTCGGTGCGGCGCTGATTCTAGGCGGCCTAGAAACCGCTGGAGGAGCCCTGCAGTTGCCCTTCCCTTCCCTCTGACAGAGCTCTCACTGCTGAAGCCCTTGGCAGTGTGCAACCCACCACCCCCTAAGCCTCCCCAACGACGCCTGGCACCTAAGTGCAAAGGCAAGGCAGGATTGGAGCTGAGGCAAGGAAGGCACCAGTGGCGTCTCCCAGGCTCGCTCAGACAGCTCCTTCCTGGGGAGGGAGCCTAAAAGCAAGGCAAGTCTGGGCAAGGCGAGCCCCGGCGAGCAGCCTCGCGCCAGGGAACTCTGCCAGATCGGGGCTCTGAGCAGAGCTAGAGCTCTGCCGTACTGGAGGCGCACTTAGCTCCGTGCAAGCAGGGCTTTCCTCTTGACTGGGCTCGGCTGCCTCCTCTTCTCCCGAGGAGGCTCGCTTCCCTGCTGGCTGTGCACTCGCCTATCAGGCGGGGCGCAGGGCTCCTCCAGCAGGTCTTGCCTCAGGGGCTGCTTCCCCTGAGTTGGGGCTGTGGGCGGGAACCCAGACACGCAGGATCAGGCCCCAACCACCTGCACATGTCTCTGCTGGGGAGGAGAGTGCTAGGGAACCTACGTCTCTCACACACTTTCTAGGCACCCACGGAGTCAGCCTCTGGAGTGTGGGGCTGCAAAACCCAGCCAGGGGCCCTTGGAACCTGGTGCTCTCCGTGCGGGCTTTGTCTGGGCGGCCAAGGAACCGCTGAAGGAGCCCTGCTGTTGCCCTTCGCTTCCCTCTGACAGAGCTTCTCACTGCTGGAGCCCTTGGCAGTGTGCAACCCACCAGCCCCTAAGCCCTCCTCAAGGACGCTTGGGACCTAAGTGCAAAGGCAAGGCAGGGGTAGAGCTGAAGCCAGGAAGCGCCAGTGGCGTCTCCGAGCCTCACACAGCCTGCTCCTTCCTGGGGAGGGAGCCTAAAAGCAAGGCAAGTCTGCGCAAGGCTCGCCTATGGCAGAGCATCTTGGGCCAGGAACTCTGCCAGATCGGGGCCTCTGAACAGAGCTAGAGATCTGCCGTACTGGAGCGCACTTAGCTTCGTGTAAGCAGGGCTTTCAGCTTGACGGGGACTGGCTGCCTCCTCTTCCCCCGAGGAGGCTCGCTTCCCTGCTGGCTGTGCACTCGCCTATCAGGCGGGGGCGCAGGGCTCCTCCAGCAGGTCTTGCCTCAGGGGCTGCTTCCCTGAGTTGGGGCTGTGGGCGGAAACCCAGACACGCAGGATCAGGCCCCAAACACCTGCACATGTCTCTGCTGGGGAGGAGAGTGCTAGGGAACCTACGTCTGTCATACACTTTCTGGGCGCCCAAGGAATCAGCCTCCGTGTGTGCGGGGCTGAAAACCCCAGCCAGGGGGCCTGGGAGCCTGGTGCTCTCCGTGCGGCGCTGAATCTGGGCGGCCAAGCAACCGCTGGAGGAGCCCTGCAGTTGCCCTTCCCTTCCCTCTGACAGAGTTCTCACTGCTGGAGCCCTTGGCAGTGTGCAACCCACCAGCCCCTAAGCCTCCTTAAGGAGGACTGGGACCTAAGTGCAAAGGCAAGGCAGGATTGGAGCTGAGGCAAGAAAGGCGCCAGTGGCGTCTCCCAGGCTCCTGCTGCCTGCTCCTTCCTGGGGAGGCAGCCTAAAAGCAAGGCAAGTCTGGGCAAGGCTAGCCCCCGGCAGAGCAGCCTCGCGCCAGGAACTCTGCCAGATCGGGGCTCTGAGCAGGGCTAGAGCTCTGCCGTCTGGAGGCGCACTTAGCTCCGTGCAAGCAGGGCTTTCACTTGACGGGGCTGGGCTGCTCCTCTTCTCCGAGGAGGCTCGCTTCCCTGCTGGCTGTGCACTCGCCTATCAGGCGGGGGCGCAGGGCTCCTCCAGCAGGTCTTGCCTCAGGGGCTGCTTCCCCTGAGTTGGGCTGTGGGCGGAACCCAGACACGCAGGATCAGGCCCAACACCTGCACATGTCTCTGCTGGGAGGAGAGTGCTAGGGAACCTACGTCTGTCATACACTTTCTGGGCACCCAAGGAATCAGCCTCCGTGTGTGCGGGGCTGAAAACCCCAGCCAGGGGCCCTGGGAGCCTGGTGCTCTCGGTGCGGCGCTGATTCTAGGCGGCCTAGAAACCGCTGGAGGAGCCCTGCAGTTGCCCTTCCCTTCCCTCTGACAGATCTCACTGCTGAAGCCCTTGGCAGTGTGCAACCCACCACCCCCTAAGCCTCCCCAACGACGCCTGGCACCTATGTGCAAAGGCAAGGCAGGATTGGAGCTGAGGCAAGGAAGGCACCAGTGGCGTCTCCCAGGCTCGCTCAGACAGCTCCTTCCTGGGGAGGGAGCCTAAAAGCAAGGCAAGTCTGGGCAAGGCGAGCCCCCCGCCGAGCAGCCTCGCGCCAGAAACTCTGCCAGATCGGGGCTCTGAGCAGAGCTAGAGCTCTGCCGTACTGGAGGCCGCACTTAGCTCCGTGCAAGCAGGGCTTTCCTCTTGACTGGGCTCGGCTGCCTCCTCTTCTCCCGAGGAGGCTCGCTACACTGCTGGCTGTGCTCTCGCCTATCAGGCGGGCGCGCAGGGCTCCTCCAGCAGGTCTTGCCTCAGGGGCTGCTTCCCCTGAGTTGAGGCTGTGGGCGGGAACCCAGACACGCAGGATAAGGCCCCAACCACCTGCACATGTCTCTGCTGGGGAGGAGAGTGCTAGGGAACCTACGTCTCTCACACACTTTCTAGGCACCCACGGAGTCAGCCTCTGGGAGTGTGGGGATGCAAAACCCAGCCAGGGGCCCTTGGAACCTGGTGCTCTCCGTGCGGAGCTTTGTCTGGGCGGCCAAGGAACCGCTGAAGGAGCCCTGCTGTTGCCCTTCGCTTCCCTCTGACAGAGCTTTCACTGCTGGAGCCCTTGGCAGTGTGCAACCCACCAGCCCCTAAGCCCTCCTCAAGGACGCTTGGACCTAAGTGCAAAGGCAAGGCAGGGTAGAGCTGAAGCCAGGAAGGCGCCAGTGGCGTTTCCGAGCCTCACACAGCCTGCTCCTTCCTGGGAGGGAGCCTTAAAGCAAGGCAAGTCTGCGCAAGGCTCGCCTATGGCAGAGCATCTTGGTGCCAGGAACTCTGCCAGATCGGGCCTCTGAACAGAGCTAGAGATCTGCCGTACTGGAGTCGCACTTAGCTTCGTGTAAGCAGGGATTTCAGCTTGACGGGACTTGCTGCCTCCTCTTCCCCCGAGGAGGCTCGCTTCCCTGCTGGCTGTGCACTCGCCTATCAGGCGGGGGCGCAGGCTCCTCCAGCAGGTCTTGCCTCAGGGCTGCTTCCCCTGAGTTGGGGCTGTGGGCAGGAACCCAGACACGCAGGATCAGGCCCCAAACACCTGCACATGTCTCTGCTGGGAGGAGGAGAGCTGCTAGGGAACCTACGTCTGTCATACACTTTCTGGGCACCCAAGGAATCAGCCTCCGTGTGTGCGGGGCTGAAAACCCCAGCCAGGGGCCCTGGAGCCTGGTGCTCTCCGTGTGGCGCTGAATCTGGGCCAAGCAACCGCTGGAGGAGCCCTGCAGTTGCCCTTCCCTTCCCTCTGACAGATTCTCACTGCTGGAGCCCTTGGCAGTGTGCAACCACCAGCCCCTAAGCTCTCCTTAAGGAGGACTGGGACCTAAGTGCAAAGGCAAGGCAGGAGGATTGGAGCTGAGGCAAGAAAGGCGCCAGTGGCGACTCCCAGGCTCCTGCTGCCTGCTCCTTCCTGGAGAGGCAGCCTAAAAGCAAGGCAAGTCTGGGCAAGGCTAGCCCCGGCAGAGCAGCCTCGCGCCAGGAACTCTGCCAGATCGGGGCTCTGAGCAGAGCTAGAGCTCTGCCGTACTGGAGGCGCACTTAGCTCCGTGCAAGCAGGGCTTTCTCTTGACTGGGCTCGGCTGCCTTCTCTTCTCCCGAGGAGGCTCGCTACACTGCTGGCTGTGCTCTCGCCTATCAGGCGGGCGCGCAGGGCTCCTCCAGCAGGTCTTGCCTCAGGGGCTGCTTCCCCTGAGTTGGGGCTGTGGGCAGGAACCCAGACACGCAGGATCAGGCCCCAAACACCTGCACATGTCTCTGCTGGGAGGAGAGTGCTAGGGAACCTACGTCTGTCATACACTTTCTGGGCACCCAAGGAATCAGCCTCCGTGTGTGCGGGGCTGAAAACCCCAGCCAGGGGCCCTGGGAGCCTGGTGCTCTCGGTGCGGCGCTGATTCTAGGCGGCCTAGAACCGCTGGAGGAGCCCTGCAGTTGCCCTTCCCTTCCCTCTGACAGAGTTCTCACTGCTGAAGCCCTTGGCAGTGTGCAACCCACCACCCCCTAAGCCCTCCCCAACGACGCCTGGCACCTATGTGCAAAGGCAAGGCAGGATTGGAGCTGAGGCAAGGAAGGCACCAGTGGCGTCTCCCAGGCTCGCTCAGACAGCTCCTTCCTGGGAGGGAGCCTAAAAGCAAGGCAAGTCTGGGCAAGGCGAGCCCCGGCCGAGCAGCTCGCGCCAGAAACTCTGCCAGATCGGGGCTCTGAGCAGAGCTAGAGCTCTGCCGTACTGGAGGCGCACTTAGCTCCGTGCAAGCAGGGCTTTCCTCTTGACTGGGCTCGGCTGCCTCCTCTTCTCCCGAGGAGGCTCGCTACACTGCTGGCTGTGCTCTCGCCTATCAGGCGGCGCGCAGGGCTCCTCCAGCAGGTCTTGCCTCAGGGGCTGCTTCCCCTGAGTTGAGGCTGTGGCGGGAACCCAGACACGCAGGATAAGGCCCCAACCACCTGCACATGTCTCTGCTGGGGAGGAGAGTGCTAGGGAACCTACGTCTCTCACACACTTTCTAGGCACCCACGGAGTCAGCCTCTGGGAGTGTGGGGATGCAAAACCCCAGCCAGGGGCCCTTGGAACCTGGTGCTCTCCGTGCGGAGCTTGTCTCAAGGAACCGCTGAAGGAGCCCTGCTTTGCCCTTCGCTTCCTCCTGACAGAGCTTTCACTGCTGGAGCCCTTGGCAGTGTGCAACCACCAGCCCCTAAGCCCTCCTCAAGGACGCTTGGGACCTAAGTGCAAAGGCAAGGCAGGGGTAGAGCTGAAGCCAGGAAGGCGCCAGTGGCGTTCCGAGCCTCACACAGCCTGCTCCTGGGGAGGGAGCCTTAAAAGCAAGGCAAGTCTGCGCAAGGCTCGCCTATGGCAGAGCAAGGAACTCTGCCAGATCGGGCCTCTGAACAGAGCTAGAGATCTGCCGTACTGGAGTCGCACTTAGCTTCGTGTAAGCAGGGATTTCAGCTTGACGGGGACTTGCTCCTCCTCTTCCCCCGAGGAGGCTCGCTTCCCTGCTGGCTGTGGCTCGCCTATCAGGCGGGGCGCGCAGGGCTCCTCCAGCAGGGTCTTGCCTCAGGGGCCTGCTTCCCCTGAGTTGGGCTGTGGGCAGGAACCCAGACACGCATCGCGCAAAGCCTGTAGCACCATGTTGCAGTCTCTTCCACTATTTGCGGCGGGTGGATCCAGGAATCTTTGGTTTGGGCTGGCTTGGTTCTCTCTCGGTGGATGCATTTATTTTCCCACGAAAGGCACTCTCTCTGAGACCGACGAGGGCTTTCGCTGACGTTCGCTGGCGCATGCCTTGAGGACATAGTGCTGTAGCAGTAGCCAACGCTAGGGGGTTGTTTTCTTGGTGTAGACAGTCGTTCCTCTCTTGGCCTTCGCACCGTGAACGGCAGAGTTAGCCGAGGGGGAACTGTGTGTTTTCACCGCTTGGTTATGTTGCTGAGCGATATTGGGGACTCTGGGGGATGGAGGCACGGACGCCTTGTTCAAAC
>NW_017203199.1:0-6113 GCF_001704415.2 Capra hircus
AAAGACGGAATGGAAAGCCACAGATCCCTTGATCCATGGAAGGGAAGCGTGACACTGCTGCTACAGCTCGGAGGAAGCGCACGTGCATGCCCCACTAGAGACGAGGACTGACTCCGCTGGGGGAGACTCCAGAAGTACCCCAAGTTCCATGTCAGCACTGGAGAGTAATCCTCAGGCTCCGGGACCGACTCCACACGAGGTCTTAGGCCCGGCATCAACGGGAGAGGAATCCCGAGAGGCCCCAGCAACTCGCAATGGGGACTGTCCTTTCCTGAGGCCAGCAGAGCGGGTCTCTGAGGTCCCAGTCGGAAGTCGAGAGCACCTGCCGCAACCCAAGAAAATCCAGAGGTTCTCCCCTCCAGGCGAGATGAGGCCCATTTCCGCTGAGGCGTCTTGAGGCCAATCACATCTAACCTATGGAACTTACAAAGGGTTCTTCACACCCTTGCTGCAACTCAAGAAGTTCCCCGACATACCCGTCTCCACTCGGAGGAATCACGAGAGTCCGCCACAATCCAGAGGAGCCCCATTTCCGCCTCCTAGCTTGAGAGGAGGGATCCTTTCCCGGCGTGTTGGGGAAAGAATTCCCCGCGTTCCCGTCGCATCTCAAGTGGAGGCGCTGTCCACAGGAAAAGTCGAGAGGAACTACAGGGTCGTGCCACCATTCCCAGAGTCCCCCAGATGTCTCAGTCCATTCCAGGGAAACCTGATTTCCCTGCACTGCCTCAACTTTCAAGTCGAGGATCGACTCACACCACGGTGGCACGTGGGACAGCCCTGTGGGAAAGCCTCGTGGAAAGCCTCATGGGAAAGCCTCGAGGGAAAGCCACAAATCCCTTGATGCACGCGAAGGGAAGCGTGACACTGCTGCTACATCTCGGGAGGAAAGCGCACGTGCATGCCCACTCGAGACGAGGACTGACTCCCCTGGGTAGACTCCAGAAGTACCCCAAGATCCATGTCAACACTGGAGAGGAATCCTCAGGTTCCGGCACCGATTCCACACAAGGTCTTAGGCCCCAGCATCGACGGGAGAGGAATCCCGAGAGGCCCCGAGCAACTCGCATGTGGACTGGCGTTTCCTGAGGCCACCATAGCGGATCCCTGAGGTCCCCGTCGTAAGTCGAGAGCACCTGCCGCAACTCGAGAAAATCCAGGAGGTTCTCCCCTCCAGGCGAGATGAGGCCCATTTCCGCTGAGGCGTCTAGGCTAATCACATCTAACATCTGGAACTTCCAAAGGGTCCTTCACACCCTTGCTGCAACTCAAGAAGTTCCCCGACATACCCGTCTCCACTCGAGAGGAAGCACGAGAGACCCGCCCACATCCAGAGGAGCCCCGTTTCCGCCTCCTAGCTCGAGAGGAGGGATCCTTTCCTGCGTGGTCGGGAAAGAATTCCCGGCGTTCCCGTCGCATCTCAAGAGGAGGCGCTCTCCACAGGAAAGGCGAGAGGAACTCCAGGTCGTGCCACATTCCCAGAGTCCCCCAGATGTCTCAGTCCATTCCAGGGAAACCTGTTTTCCTGCACTGCCTCGACTTTCAAGCCGAGGATCGACTCACACCCCGGTGGCACGTGGGACAGCCCTGTGGGAAAGCCTCGTGGGAAGCCTCAGATCCCTTGATATACGCGAAGGGAAGCGTGAGACTGCTGCTACAGCTCGGGAGGAAAGCGCACGTGCATGCCCCCACTCGAGACGAGGACTGACTCCCCTGGGAGACTCCAGAAGTACCCCAAGATCCATGTCAGCACTGGAGAGGAATCCTCAGGTTCCGGCACCGACTCCACACAAGATCTTAGGCCCGGCATCGAGGGGAGAGGAATCCCGAGAGCCCCCGAGCAACTCGCATGGGGACTGGCCTTTCCTGAGGCCACCAGAGCGGGTCCCTGAGGTCCCCGTGTAAGTCGAGAGCACCTGCCGCAACTCGAGAAAATCCAGGAGGTTCTCCCCTCCAGGCGAGATGAGGCCCATTTCCGCTGAGGCGTCTCGATTCTAATCACACCTAACCTCTGGAACTTCCAAAGGGTCCTTCACACCCTTGCTGCAACTCAAGAAGTTCCCCGACATACCCGTCTCCACTTCCCGAGACATAGTCATCCAGAGTAGCCCCGTTTCCGCCTCCTAGCTCGAGAGGAGGATCCTTTCCTGCGTGGTCGGAAAGAATCCCGGCGTTCCCAGCGCATCTCAAGAGGAGGCGCTCTCAGGAAAGGCAAGAGGAACTCGAGGGTCGTGCCACCATTCCCAGAGTCCGCCAGAAAATTCCTTGTCGGGAATTTTATTGGCCTTCCTTGTAACCTAGCTATTCAGCCTTTTTCCTCCAGTTAATCTTCTTACTACCCTATAATTTCTTAATCTCATCTACTATAAATACACAAGACTTTCCACGTCAACGTCCATCCATCGAATTCCCTGGATCCAGCGGGGCTGGACCCTGGCACACTGAGATATCTGGGGGACTCTTGGAATGATGGCACGACACTGGAGTTTCTCTCGCCTTTCCTGTGGAGAGCGCCTCCTCATGAGATGCGACCGGAACACCGGGAATTCTTTCCGGAACATACAGGGAAAGGATACCTGACCACGAGGTACGAGGCGGAAACGGAGCTCCTCTGGATTGGGCGGACTCTCGTGCTTCCTCTCGAGTGGAGTCAGGTATGTTGGGAACTTCTAGAGTTGTAGCAAGGGTGTGAAAGGACCCTTTGGAAGTTCCAGGGGTTAGGTGTGATTAGCCTCGAGACGCCTGAGCGGAAATGGGCCTCATCTCGCCTGGAGGGGAGAACCTCCTGGATTTTCTCGAGTTGCGGCAGGTGCTCTTGACTTACGACGGGACGTCAGGGACCCGCTCTGGTGGCCTCAGGAAAGGCCAGTCCCCATGCGAGTTGCTCGGGGCCTCGGGATTTCTCTCCCTTCGACGTCGGGGGGCCTAAGACCTTGTGTGGAATCGGTGCGGAACCTGAGGATTCCTCTCCAATGCTGACATGCATCTTGCGGTACTTCTGGAGTCTCCCCAGGGGAGTCAGTCCTCGTCTCGAGTGGGGGTATGCACGTTCGCTTTCCTCCCGAGCTGTAGCAGAACTGTCACGCTTCCCTTCGCTTGGATCAAGGGATCTGTGGCTTTCCCTCGTGGCTTTCCCACGAGGCTTTCCCACAGGCTTCCACGTGCCATCGTGGTGTGAGTCCATCCTCGGCTAGAAATTCGAGGCAGTGCAGGGAAATCAGGTTTCCCTGGAATGGACTGAGACATCTGGGGGACTCTGGGAATAGTGGCACGACCCTGGAGTTCCTCTCGCCTTTCCTGTGGAGAGCGCCTCCTCTTGAGATGCGCCAGGAACGCCAGAATTCTTTCCTGACTACGCAGGGAAAGGATCCCTCCTCTCGAGCTAGGAGGCGGAAACGGGGCTCCTCTGGATGTGGGCGGTCTCTGGTGCTTCCTCTCGTGTGAGACGGGTATGTCGGGAACTTCTTGAGTTGCAGCAAGGGTGTGAAGGACCCTTTGGAAGTTCCAGAGTTAGGTGTGATTAGACTCGAGACGCCTCAGCAGAAATGGGCCTCATCTCGCCTGCAGGGGAGAACCTCCTGGATTTTCTCGAGTTTCAGCAGGTGCTCTCCAGTTACGACCAGGACTTATGTAACCCGCTCTGGTCCGCTCAGGAAATGCCAGTCCACTTGCGAGTTGCTAAGGGGCCTCGGGATTCCTCTCCGGTCGATGACGGGGCCTAAGACCTTGTTTGGAGTCGGTGCCTGAACCTGAGGTTTCCTCTCCAGTGCTGACATGGATCTTGGGGTACTACTGGAGTCTCCACAGGGGAGTCATCTTCGTCTCCAATGGGGGCATGCACGTGCGCTTTTCTCCCGAGCATTAGGAGCAGAGTCAATTTTCCCGTTGGGTTGATCAAGGGTTTCTTGTTTTCCCTCGAGCTTTCCACGAGACTTTCCCACGAGGCTTTCCCACAGGCTGTCCCACGTGCCACCATCGTGTGAGTCGGTCCTCCGCGTGAACGTCGAGGCAGTGCAGGGTAAACAAGTTCCTCTGGAAAGGACTGAGACATCTGGGGGACTCTTGGAATGGTGGAACGACCCTGGAGTTCCTCTCACCTTTCTTTGTGGAGCGTGCCTCCTCTTGAGATGCGACAGGTACGACAGGAATTCTTTCCCGGCCAATCAGGGAAAGCATCCCTCACATTGAGCTAGGAGGGGAATTGGGGCTCCTCTGGATGTGGGGTTACCCTGGTGATTCCTATGTAGTGGCGACGGGTCTCTCCTGGATCTTCTTGAGTTGCAACAAGGGTGTGAAGGACCCTTTGGAAGTTCCAGAGGTTAGGTGTGATTAGCCTCGAGACGTCTCAGTGGAAATGGGCCTCATCTCGCCTGAAGGGAGAATCTCCTTCATTTTCTCGAGTTGTGGCAGGTGCTCTCGACTTACGACGGGGACCTCAGGGACCCGTTCTGTTTGCCTTAGGAAGACCAGTCCCCATGCGAGTTGCTAGAGGGCCTCTCGGGATTCCTCACCGGTAGATGCCGGGGCCCAAGACCTTCGGTGGAGTGGGGGCCAGAACCTGAGTATTCCTCTCCAGTGCTGACATGTTTTTGGGATACTTCTGAAGTCTCCCCAAGGGAATCAGTCCTCGTCTCGAGTGGGGGGCATCCATGCTCTTTCCTCCCGAGCTGTAGCAGCAGTGTCATGCTTCCCGTCGCGTGATCAATGGATCTGTGGCTTTTCCTCTAGGCTTTTCCTAGAGGATTTCCCACGAGGCTTTTCCCACAGGGCTTTCCCCCGTGCCACCGTGGTGTGTGAGGCGATCCTCGCATGAAAGTTAAGCACTCTGTAAAAACAAGATCCTCTGGAATGGACTGAGACATCTGGGACACTTGAATGGTGCACGACCATGGTTCCTCTCTCCCTTCCTGTGGAGAGCGCCTCCACCTGAGATGCGACGGGAATGCCGGAAGTTCTTTCCCCGACCAAGCAGGAAAGGATCCCTCATCTCTAGCTAGGAGGATGAAACGGCTACTCTGGATGTGGGCAGGACCCTCGTGTTTCCTCTCGAGTGGAGATGGGAATGTCGGGGAACTTCTTGAGTTGCAGCAAGGGTGTGAAGGACCCTTTGGAAATTCCAGAGATAGATGTAATTAGCCTCGAGACACCTCATTGGAAATGGGCCTCATCTCGCTGGAGGGGAGAACCTCCTGGATTTTCTCGAGTTGCGGCAGGTGCTCCCGACTTACGACGGGGACCTCAGGGACCCGCTCTGGTGGCTTCATCAAAAAAGCCAGTCCCATGCCAGATGCTGGGGGCTTCTCTTGATAACTCTCCTGTTGATGCCCGCCGAACAACTTGTGGATTCGGCCGGAACTGAGGTTCCTCAGCAGTGCTGACAGGATATTGGGGTTCTTCTGGAGTCTCACCTGGAGAGTCAATCTCCTCTCAAGTGAGGGCACGCACGTGTGCTTTCCTCCCGAGCTGTAGCAGCAGGGTCACGCTTCCCGTCGTGTGATCAAGGATCTGTGGCTTTCCCTGGAGGCTTTCCCACGAGGCTTTCTCACAGGGCTTTCCCTCGTGCCACCGTGGTGTGAGTTGATCCTCAGCGTGAAAGTCGAGGCAGTGCAGGGAAAACAGGTTCCTCTGAATTGGACTGATGCTGGGAGCCAGTATGAGGACTCCCGCCGTGATAACGTCATGAGAAGAAAGCTGACATAGGCATGGTGTGTTCAGACTTCAGGGACCCCTCTGGAAGTTCCTACGCATACCCCAACAAAAAAATCTGCCGGCTTTTTTGCTCTGCTTTTCCACTCTTCTGACATTTCTGGAAAAAGTCAATTCAGGGCTTTAGTCTTCTGCATTTGAAAGAGTGTTTCAATCCAAAAACCCCTCTGAATGCTTTCTAGCCTGCCGCAGGACTCGTACAGCTGGGCATGTGATTGTTTGAGGCCTCCTTTCCCCAGGAGGCACAGGAAGCTTAAAGCATCCTAGGAATGTAGGGCATCCGAGGAGTCAAATCTTTATAATAGGACTGATTAAAAGTTCATTTTTGGGTCAATTCTTGCTGCTAAATTTCATATCCTTTATTTTTAGATAGAGTTGGTATATTAAAAAAACAAGTAGTAGACCTGGTA
>NW_017203200.1:0-6113 GCF_001704415.2 Capra hircus
ACATCTGGAACTTCCAAAGGTCCTTCACACCCTTGCTGCAACTCAAGAAGTTCCCCGACATACCCGTCTCCACTCGAGAGGAACAGGAAAGTCCTGCCCACATCCAGAGGAGCCACGTTTCCGCCTCATAGCTCTTAGAGGTTTGATCCTTTCCCTGGTGGTCGGAAAGAATTCCCGGCGTTCCCAACGCATCTCAAGAGGAGGCGCTCTCCACAGGAAAAGCAAGAGGAACTCCAGGGTCGTACCACCATTCCAGAGAGTCCCCAGATGTCTCAGTCCATTCCAGGGAAACCTGTATTCCCTGCACTGCCTCGACTTTCAAGCCGAGGATGGACTCACACCACAGTGGCACGTGGGACAGCCCTGTGGGAAAGCCTCGTGGGAAAGCCTCGAGGGAAAGCCACAGATCCCTTGATCGACGCGTTGGGAAGCGTGACACTGCTGCTACCGCTCGGGAGGAAATCGCACGTGCATGCCCCCCTCTCGAGACGAGGACTGACTCCCCTGGGGACTCCAGAAGTACGCCAAGATCCATGTCAGCACTGGAGAGGTATCCTCAGTTTCCAGGACCGACTCCTCACAAGGTCTTAGGCCCCGGCATCGACGGGAGAGGAATCCCGAGAGGCCCTAGAGCAACTCGCATGGGAACTGGCCTTTCCTGAGGCCACCAGAGAGCGGGTCCCTGAGGTCCCCGTCGTAAGTCGAGGCACCTGCCGCAACTCGAGAAAATCCAGGGTTTCTCCCCTCCAGGCGAGATGAGGCCCATTTCCACTGAGGCGTCTCGGGGCTAATCACACCTAACCTCTGAACTTCCAAAGGGTCCTTCACACCCTTGCTGCAACTCAAGAAGTTCCCCCGACATACCCGTCTCCCACTCGAGAGGAAGAACTAGAGTCCCGCTCACATCCAGAGGAGCCCTGTTTCCACCTCATAGCTCGAGAGGATTGATCCTTTCGCTGGTGGTCGGGAAAGAATTCCCGGCGTTCCCAACGCATCTCAAGTGGAGGCGCTCTCTACAGGAAAAGCAAGAGGAACTCCAGGGTCGTGCCACCATTCCCAGAGTCCCCCAGATTGTCTCAGTCCATTCCAGGGAAACCTGTATTCCCTGCACTGCCTCGACTTTTCAAGCCGAGGATCGACTCACACCACAGTGGCACGTGGGACAGCCCTGTGGAAAGCCTCATGGGAAAGCCTCGAGGGAAAGACTCAGATCCCTTGATCCACGGGAAGGGAAGCGCGACACTGCTGCTACAGCTCGGAGGAAAGCGCACGTGCATGCCCCCAATCCGAGACTAGGTCTGACTCCCCTGGGTAGACTCCAGAAGTACCCAAGATCCATGTCAGCACTGGAGAGGAATCCTCAGGTTCCGGCACTGACACCAAACCAAGGTCTTAGGCCCCAGCATCGACGGGAGAGGAATCCCGAGAGGCCCCCGAGCAACTCGCATGGGGACTGGCCTTTCTGGAGGCCACCAGAGCGTTCCCTGAGGTCCCCATAGTAAGTGAAGAGCACCTGCCGCAACTCGAAAAATCCAGCAGGTTCTCCCCTCCAGGCGAGATGAGGCCATTTTTCCAGTGAGGCATCTAGGGGGTAATCACCCTTAAACTCTGGAACTTCCAAAGGGTCCTTCACACCCTTGCTGCAACTCAAGAAGTTCCCTGACATACCCGTCTCCACTCTACAGGAATCCGAGAGTCCCGCCCATATCCAGAGTGGCCCCGTTTCCGCCTGCTAGCTCGAGAGGAGGATCCTTTCCCTGCGTGGTCGGGAAAGAATTCCTAGCGTTCCCGTCTCATCTCAAGAGGAGGCGCTCTCCACAGGAAAGGCGAGGAACTCCAGGATCAGGCCCCATTCCCAGAGTCCCCCAGATGTCTCAGTCCATTCCAGGGAAACCTGTTTTCCCTGCACTGCCTCGACTTTCAAGCCGAGGATCGACTCACACCACGGTGGCACGTGGGACAGCCCTGTGGGAAAGCCTCGTGGGAAAGCCTCGTGGGAAAGCCTCGAGGGAAAGCCCCTGATCCCTTGATCCACCGAAGGGAAGCGTGACACTGCTGCTACAGCTCGGGAGGAGAGCGCACGTGCATGCCCCCACTCGAGACGAGGAGTGACTCCACTGGGGAGACTCCAGAAGTACCCCAAGGTCCATGTCAGCACTGGAGAGGAATGCTCAGGTTCCGGCACCGACTCCACACAAGATCTTAGGCACCGGCATAGATGTGAGGGGAATCCCGAGAGGCCCTCGAGCAACTCGCATGGGCACTGGCCTTTCCTGAGGCCACCAGAGCGGGTCCCTGAGGTCCCCGTCCTAAGTCGAGAGCACCTGCCGAAACTCGAGAAAATCCAGGAGGTTTTCCCCTCCAGACGAGATGAGGCCCATTTCCGCTGAGGCGTCTCAAGGGTAATCACATCTAACATCTGGAACTTCCAAAGGGTCCTCACACCCTTGCTGCAACTCAAGAAGTTCCCCGACATACCCGTCTCCACTCGAGAGGAAGCACGAGAGTCCCGGCCACATCCAGAGGAGCCCCGTTTCCGCCTCCTAGCTCGAGAGGAGGATCCTTTCCCTGCGTGGTCAGGAAAGAGTTCCCGGCATTCCTGTCGCATCTCAAGAGGAGGCGCTCTCCACAGGAAAGGCGAGAGGAACTCCTGGGTCGTGCCACCATTCCCAGAGTCCCCCAGATGTCTCAGTCCATTCCAGGAAACCTGTTTTCCCCTGCGCTGCCTCGACTTTCAAGCCGAGGATTGACTCACACCACGGTGGCACGTGGGACAGCAATGTGGGAAAGCCTCGTGGGAAAGCCTCGAGGGAAAGCCCCTGATCCCTTGTTCCACGAGAAGGGAAGCGCGACACTACTGCCACAGCTCGGAAAGAAAGCGCACGTGCATGCCCTCACTCGAGTAGAGGACTGACTGCCCTGGGGAGACTCCAGAAGTACCCCAAGAACCATGTCAGCACTGGAGAGGAATCCTCAGGTTCCAGTACTGACTCCACAGAAGATCTTAGGCCCCGGCATCGACGGGAGAGGAATCCCGAGAGGCCCCCGAGCAACTCGCATGGGGACAGGCCTTTCCTGAGGCCACCAGAGCGGGTCCCTGAGGCCCTCGTCTTAAGTCGACAGCACCTGCCGCAACTCGAGAAAATCCAGGCAGGTTCTCCCCTCCAGGCGAGATGAGGCCCATTTCTGCTGAGGCGTCTCGAGGGCTAATCACACCTAACCTCTGAAACTTCCAAAAGGTCTTTCACACCCTTGCTGCAACTCAGGAAGTTCCCCGACATACCCGACTCCACTCGACAGGAAGCACGAGAGTCCCGCCCACATCCAGAGGAGCCCCGTTTCCGCCTCCTAGCTCGAGAGGAGGGATCCTTTCCCTGCGTGGTTGGAAAGAATTCCCGGCGTTCCCGTCCCATCTCAAGTGGAGGCGCTCTCCACAGGAAAGTCGAGAGGAACTCCAGGGTCGTGGCACATTCCCAGAGTCCCCCAGATGTCTCAGTCCATTCCAGGGAAACCTGTTTTCCCTGCACTGCGTCGACTTTCAAGCTGAGGATCGACTCACACCACGGTTGCACGTGGGACAGCCCTGTGGGAAAGCCTCGTGTAAAGCCTCGTGGGAAAGCCTCGCGGGAAAGCCTCGAGAGAAAGCCACAGATCCCTTGATCCACGCGAATGGAAGCGCGACACTGCTGCTACAGCTCGGGAGGAAAACGAACGTGCATGCCCCCACTCGTGACGAGGACTGACTCCACTGGGGAGACTCCAGAAGTACCCCAAGATCCATGTCAGCACTGGAGAGGAATCCTCAGGTTCCGGCACCCACTCCACACAAGATCATAGGCCCCAGCATCGACGGGAGAGGAATCCCGAGACGCCCATGAGAAACTCGCATGGGGACTGGCCTTTCCTCAGGCCACCAGAGCGGGTCCCTGAGGTCCCCTTCGTAAGTCGAGAGCACCTGCTGCAACTCGAGAAAATCCAGGAGGTTCTCCCCTCCAGGCGAGATGAGGCCCATTTCCGCTGAGGCGTCTCGAGGCTATTCACACCTAAACTCTGGAACTTCCAAAGGGTCCTTAACACCCTTCCTGCAACTCAAGAATTTCCCCGACATTCCCGTCTCCACCCGAGAGGAAGCACGAGAGTCCCGGCCACATCCAGAGGAGCCCCGTTTCCGTCTCCTAGCTAGAGAGGAGGGATCCTTTCCCTGCGTGGTCGGGAAAGTATTCCCAGCGTTCCCGTCGCATCTCAAGAGGAGGCGCTCTCCACAGGAAAGGCGAGAGGAACTCCAGGGTCGTGCCACCATTCCCAGAGTCAACCAGATGTCTCCGTCCATTCCACGGAAACCTGTTTTCCCAGCACTGCCTCGACTTTCAAGCCGAGGATCGACTCACACCACGGTGGCACGTGGGACAGCCCTGTGGGAAAGCCTCGTGGGAAAGCCCCTGATCCCGTGATCCACAAGAAGGGAAGTACGACACTGCTGCTACAGTTCGGGAGGAAAGCGCACGTGCATGCCCCCACTCGAGACGAGGACTGACTCCCCTGGGGAGACTCCAGAAGTACCCCAGGATCCATGTCTGCACTGGAGAGGAATCCTCAGTTTCCTGCACCGACTCCACACAAGGTCTTAGGCCCCGGCATCGACGGGAGAGGAATCCCGAAAGGCACCCGAGGAACTCGCATGGGGACTGGCCTTTCCTAAGGCCACCAGAGCGGATCCCTGAGGTCCCCGTCGTAAGACGAGAGCTCCTGCCGCAACTCGAAAAAATCCAGGAGGTTCTCCCCTCCAGGCGAGATGAGGCCCATTTCCCCTGAGGCGTCTCGAGGCTAATCACACCTAACCTCTGGAAATTCCAAAGGGTCCTTCACACCCTTGCTGCAACTCAGGAAGTTCCCCGACATACCCGACTCCACTCGACAGGAAGCACGGAGAGTCCCGCCCACATCCAGAGGAGCCCCGTTTCCGCCTCCTAGCTCGAGAGGAGCGATCCTTTCCCTGCGTGGTTGGAAAAGAATTCCCGGCGTTCCCGTCCCATCTCAAGTGGAGGCGCTCTCCACAGGAAAGTCGAGAGGAACTCCAGGGTCGTGGCACATTCCCAGAGTCCCCCAGATGTCTCAGTCCATTCCAGGGAAACCTGTTTTCCCTGCACTGCGTCGACTTTCAAGCTGAGGATCGACTCACACACGGTTGCACGTGGGACAGCCCTGTGGGAAAGCCTCGTGTAAAGCCTCGTGGGAAAGCCTCGCGGGAAAGCCTCGAGAGAAAGCCCACAGATCCCTTGATCCACGCGAATGGAAGCGCGACACTGCTGCTACAGCTCGGGAGGAAAACGAACGTGCATGCCCCACTCGTGACGAGGCCTGACTCCACTGGGGAGACTCCAGAAGTACCCCAAGATCCATGTCAGCACTGGAGAGGAATCCTCAGGTTCCGGCACCCACTCCACACAAGATCATAGGCCCCAGCATCGACGGGAGAGGAATCCGAGACGCCCATGAGAAACTCGCAAGGGGACTGGCCTTTCCTCAGGCCACCAGAGCGGGTCCCTGAGGTCCCCTTCGTAAAGTTGAGAGCACCTGCTGCAACTCGAGAAAATCCAGGAGGTTCTCCCCTCCAGGCGAGATGAGGCCCATTTCCGCTGAGGCGTCTCGAGGCTATTCACACTCCTAAACTCTGGAACTTCCAAAGGGTCCTTAACACCCTTGCTGCAACTCAAGAATTTCCCCGACATTCCCGTCTCCACCCGAGAGGAAGCACGAGAGTCCCGGCCACATCCAGAGGAGCCCCGTTTCCGTCTCCTAGCTAGAGAGGAGGGATCCTTTCCCTGCGTGGTCGGGAAAGTATTCCCAGCGTTCCCGTCGGCATCTCAAGAGGAGGCGCTCTCCACAGGAAAGGCGAGAGGAACTCCAGGGTCGTGCCACCATTCCCAGAGTCAACCAGATGTCTCCGTCCATTCCAAGGAAACCTGTTTTCCCAGCACTGCCTCGACTTTCAAGCCGAGGATCGACTCACACCACGGTGGCACGTGGACAGCCCTGTGGGAAAGCCTCGTGGGAAAGCCCCTGATCCCGTGATCCACAAGAAGGGAAGTACGACACTGCTGCTAACAGTTCGG
>NW_017203201.1:0-6112 GCF_001704415.2 Capra hircus
GGCACAGCCCTGTGGGAAAGCCACGTGGAAAAGCCTCCTGGGAAAGCCTCGTGGAAATCCTCGAGGGAAAGCACAGATCCTTGATCCACGCGAATGGAAGGCGACACTGCTGCTACAGCTCGGGAGGAAAGCGCACGTTCATGCCCCCACTCGAACGAGGACTGACTCCACTGTGGAGACTACAGAAGTACCCCAAGATCCATGTCAGCACTGGAGAGGAATCCTCAGTTCCGGCACCCTCTCCACACAAGATCTTAGGCCCCGGCATCGACGGGAGAGGAATTCCGAGAGGCCCCCGAGCAACGCATGGGGACTGGCCTTTACCTGAGGCCACCAGAGCGCGTCCCTGAGGTCCCCGTCTTAAGTCGAGAGCAACCTGCCGCAACACGAGAAAATTCCAGGAGGTTTCCCCTCCAGGCGAGATGAGGCCCATTTCCGCTGAGGCGGCTCGAGGCTAGTCACACCTAAACTTTGGAACTTCCAAAGGGTCCTTCACACCCTTGCTGCAACACAAGAAGTTCCCTGACATACCCGTCTCCACTCGAGAGGAAGCACGAGAGTCCCGCCCACATCCAGAGGAGCCCCGTTTCCGCCTCCTAGCTCGAGAGGAGGGATCCTTTCCCTGCGTGGTCGGGAAAGAATTCCCGGCGTTCCCGCCGTATCTCAGAGGAGGCGCTCTCCAGAGGAAAGGGGAGAGGAACTCCAGGGTCGTGCCACATACCCAGAGTCCCCCAGATGTCTCAGTCCATTCCAGGGAAAACTCTTTTCCCTGCACCGCTTCGACTTTCAAGTCGAGGATCGACTCACACCACGGTGGCACGTGGGACAGCCCTGTGGGAAAGCCTCGTGGGAAAGCCTCGTTGGAAAGCCTCGATGGAAAACCACAGATCCCTTGATCCACGCGAAGGGAAGCGGGACACTGCTGCTACAGCTCGGGAGGAAAAGCACACGTGAATGCCCCCACTCGAGACGAGGACTGACTCCCCTGGGGAGACTCCAGAAGTACCCCAAGATCCATGTCAGCACTGGAGAGGAATCCGCAGGTTCTGGCACTGACTCCACACAAGGTCTTAGGCCCCAGCATCGACGGGAGAGGAATCCCGAGAGGCCCCCGAGCAACTCGCATGGGGACGGGCCTTTCCTGAGGCCACCAGAGCGGGTCCCTGAGGTCCCCGAAGTAAGTCGAGAGCACCTGGCGCAACTCGAGAAAATCCAGGAGGTTCTCCCCTCCAGGCGAGATGAGGCCCATTTCCACAGAGGCGTCTCGAGGCTAATCACATCTAACATCTGGAACTTCCAAAGGGTCCTTCACACCCTTGCTGCAACTAAAGAAGTTCCCCGACATACCCGTCTCCACTCGAGAGGAAGCACGAGAGTCCCGCCCACATCCAGAGGAGCCCCGTTTCCGTCTCCTATCTCGAGAGGAGGGATCCTTTCCCTGCGTGTTCGGTCAAGAATTCCCAGCGTTCCCGTCGCATCTCAAGAGGAGGCGCTCTCCACAGGAAAGGAGAGAGGAACTCCAGGGTCCTACCACATTCCCAGAGTCCCCCAGATTTCTCAGTCCATTCCAGGGAAACCTGTTTTCCCAGCACAGCCTCCACTTTCAAGCCGAGGATCGACTCACACCACGGTTGAACGTGGGACAGATCTATGGGGAAGCCTCGTGGGAAAGCCTCGTTGGAAACCCTCGAGGGAAAGCCGCAGGTCCCTTGATCCACGAGAAGGGAGGTGCGACCCTGCTGCTACAGCTTGGAAGGAAAGCGCACATGCATGCCCCCACTCGAGACGAGGACTGACTCCCCTGGGGAGACTCCAGAAGTACCCCAAGATCCATGTCAGCACTGGAGAGGAATCCTCAGGATCCGACACAGACTCCACACAAGGTCCCAGGGCCCGGCATCGACGGGAGAGGAATCCCGAGAGGGCCCCCGTGCAACTGCATGGGGACTGGCCTTTCCTGAGGCCACCAGAGCGGGTCCCTGAGGTCCCAGTCGTAAGTCGAGAACACCTGCCGCAACTCGAGAAAATCCATTAGGTTCTCCCCACCAGGCGAGATGAGACCCTTTTCCGATGAGGCTCCTCGAGGCTAATCACACCTAAACGCTGGAATTTCCCAAGGGTCCTTCACACCCTTGCTGCAACTCAAGAAGTTCCCCGTCATACCCGACTCCACTCGAGAAGAAGGACGAGAGTCCCGCCCACATACAGAGGAGCCCCTTTTCCGGCCTCATAGCTCTAGAGGAGGGATCTGTTCCCTGCGTGGTCGGGAAAGTATTCCCGGAGTTTCCGTCGCATCTCAAGAGGAGGCGCTCTCCACTTGAAACGGGAGAGGAACTCCAGGTTCGTGCCACCGTTCCCACACTCCCTGAGATGTCTCATTCCATTCCACGGAAAACTTTTTTCCCTGCACTGCCTCGACTTTCATTCTGAGGATCGACTCACACCACGGTGGCATGTGGGGACAACCCTGTGGGGACAGCCTCGTGGGAAAGTCTCCTGAGAAAGCCTCGAATGAAAGCCACAGATCCATGATCCACGCGAAGGGAAGCGTGACACTGCTGCTACAGCTCGGGAGGAAAACCCACGTGCATTATCCCCACTCGCGAAGAGGAATGACTCCCCTGGGAGACTCCAGAGGTACCCCAAGATCCATGTCAGCACTGGAGAGGAATCCTCAGGATCCGGCGCAGACTCCACACAAGGTCCCAGGCCTGGGCATCGACGGGAGAGGAATCCGAGAGGCCCCGTGCAACTGCATGGGACTGGCCTTCCTGAGGCCACCAGAGCGGGTCCCTGAGGTCCCAGTCGTAAGTCGAGAGCACCTGCCGCAACTCGAGAAAATCCAGGAGGTTCTCCCTCCAGGCGAGATGAGGCCCGTTTCTGCTGAGGCGTCTCGAGGCTAATCACACCTAACCTCTCGAACTTCCAAAGGGTCCTTCACACCCTTGCTGCAACTCAAGAAGTTCCCGACATACCCGTCTCCACTCGAGAGGAAGCACGAAGTCCCGCCCAAATCCAGAGCAGCCCCGTTTCCGCCTCATACCTCGAGCGGAGGGATCCTTTCCCTGCGTGGTCGGGAAAGAATTCCCGGCGTTCCCGTCGCATCTCAAGAGGAGGCGCTCTCCACCGGAAAGGCGAGAGGAACTCCAGGGTCTTGCACCATTCCCAGAGTCCCCCAGATGTCTCAGTCCATTCCAGAGAAACCTGTTTTCCCTGCACTGCGTCGCTTTCAAGCCGAGGATCGACTCACACCACGGTGGCACGTGGTACAGCCCTGTGGAAAGCCTCGTGGAAAAGCTCTTGGGAAAGCGTCGAGGGAAAGCCACAGATCCCTTGATCCACGCGAAGGGAAGCACGACACTGCTGCTACAGCTCGGGAGGAAAGCGCACGTGCATGCCCCCACTCGAGACGAGGACTGACTCCCCTGGGGAGACTCGAGAAATACCCCAAGATCCATGTCAGCACTGGAGAGGAATTCTCAGGTTCCGGCACTGACTCCACACAAGGTCTTAGGCCCCAGCATCGACGGGAGAGGAATCCCGAGAGGCCCCCGAGCAAACTTGCACGGGGACTGGCCTTTCCTGAGGCCCACCAGAGCGGGTCCCTGAAGTCCCCGTCGAAAGTCGAGAGCACCTGCCCGCAACTCGACAAAAATCCAGGAGGTTCTACCCTCCAGGCGAGATGGAGGCCCATTTCCGCAGAGGCGCCTCCGAGGCTAATCACACCTAACCTCTGGAACTTCCAAAGGGTTCTTCACATCCTTGCTGCAACTCAAGAAGTTCCCTGACATACCCGTCTCCACTTGAGAGGAAGCCACGAGAGTCCCGGCCACATCCAGAGGAGCCCCGTTTCCGCCTCCTAGCCTGAGATGAGGATTCTTTCCCTGCGTGTTCGGGAAAGAATTCCCGGCGTTCCCGTCGCATCTCAAGAGGAGCGCTCTCCACAGGAAAGGCGAGAGGAACTCCAGGGTCGTGCCACCATTCCCAGAGACAACCAGATGTCTCAGTCCATTCCAGGGAAACCTGTTTTCCCTGCACTGCCTCGACTTTCAAGCCGAGGATCGACTCAAACCACGGTGGCACGTGGCAAAGCCCTGTGTGAAAGCCTCGTCGGAAAGCCCCTGATCCCTTGATCCACGCGAAGGGAAGTATGACATTGCTGCTACAGTTCGGGAGGAAAGCGCACGTGCATGCCCCCACTCGAGACGAGGACTGACTCCCCTGGGGAGACTCCAGAATTACCCCAAGGTCCATGTCAGCACTGAAGAGGAATCCTCAGGTTCCGGCACTGACTCCACACAACGTCTTAGGCCCGGCATCGACGGGAGAGGAATCCTGACAGGCCCCCGTGTAACTCGCAAGGAAATGGCCTTTCCTGAAGCCACCAGAGCGGGTCCCTGAGGTCCCGTCATAAGTCGAGAGCACCTGCCACAACTCGATCAACTCCAGGAGGTTCTACCCTCCAGGCGAGATCAGGCCCATTTCCGCTGAGGCGTCCTGAGGCTTATCACACCTGTACACTGGAAGTTCCGAAGGGTCCTCCACACCGTTGCTGCATCTCAAGAAGTTCCCCGACATACCCGTCTCCACTCGAGAGAAGCACGAGAGTCCCGACCGTATCCAGAGGAGCCCAGTTTCCACCTCCTAACTCGAGAAGAGAGATCCTTTCCCTGCGTGCTCGGAAAGAATTCCCGGCGTTCCCGTCGCTTCTCAAGAGAAGGCACTCTCCACAGGAAAGGCGAGAGGAACTCCAGGGTCGTGCCACCATTCGCAGAGTCCCCCAGATGTCTCAGTTCATTCCAGGGAAACCTGTTTTCCTGCACTGTTTGACTTTCAAGGCGAGGATCAAATCACACCACGGTGGCACGAGGGACAGCCCTGTGGGAAAGCCTCGTGGGAAAGCCTCGAGGGAAAGCCACAGATCCCTTGATCCAAGCATAGGGAAGCGTGACACTGCTGCTTCAGCTCAGGAGGAAAGCGCACGTGCATGCCCCCACTTGAGACGAGGACTGACTCCCCTGGGAGACTCCAGAAGTACCCCAAGATCCATGTCAGCACTGGGAGGAATCCTCAGATACCGCACCGACTCCACACAAGGTCTGAGGCCCTGACATTGACGGGAGACGAATCCCGAGAGGCCCCGTGCAACTCACATGGGGACTGGCCTTTCCAGAGACTACCAAGGGGTCCCTGCGGTCCCCATCGTAAGTCGAGAGCACCTGCCGCAACTCGAGAAAATCCAGAAGGTTCTCCCATCCAGGCGAGATGAGGCCATTTTCCTGAGGCGTCTCGAGGCTAATCACACCTAACCTCTGGAACTTACAAAGGGTCCTTCACACCCTTGCTGCAACTCAAGAAGTTCCCGACATACCCGTCTCCACTCGAGAGGAAGCACGAGAGTCCCGCCCACATCCAGAGGAGCCCCGTTTCCGCCTCCTAGCTCGAGAGGAGGATCCTTTCCCTGCGTGGTCGGGAAATAATTCCCAGCATTTCCGTCGCATCTCAAGAGGAGGCTCTCTGAACAGGAAAGGCGAGAGGAACTCCACGGTCGTGCCACCATTCCCAGAGTCCCCCAGATGTCTCCGTCCATTCCAGGGAAACCTGTTTTCCAGCACTGCGTCGACTTTCAAGCTGAGGATCGACTCACACCACGGTGGCACGTGGGACAGCCCTGTGGAAAGCCTCGGGAAAGCCTCGTGGGAAAGCCTCGAGGGAAAGCCACAGATCCCTTGATCCACACGAAGGAAGCGCGACACTGCTGCTACACCTCGGGAGGAGAGCACACACGTGAATTCTCCCACTCGAGAGGAGGACGGACTCCCCTGGGGACTCCAGAAGTACCCCAAGATCCATGTCAGCACTGGAGAGCAATCCTCAGGTTCCGGCACCGATTCCACACAAGGTCTTAGGCCCCGGCATCGACGGAGAGGGAATCCCGAGGCCCCCGAGCAACTCGCATGGGACTGGCCTTTCCTGAGGCCACCAGAGCGGGTCCCTGACCCCCGTCGTAAGTCGAGAGCACCTGCCTCAACTCGAGAAAATTCATTAGGTTCTCCCCTCCAGGCGAGATGAGGCCCATTTCCGCTTAGGCGTCTCGAGTCTAATCACTTCT
>NW_017203202.1:0-6111 GCF_001704415.2 Capra hircus
CAGCCCCACCAGGGGAAGCAGCCCCTGAGGCAAGACCTGCTGGAGGAGCCCTGCGCCCCCCGCCTGATAGGCGAGTGCACAGCCAGCAGGGAAGCGAGCCTCCTCGGGGGAAGAGGAGGCAGCAAGTCCCGTCAAGCTGAAATCCCTGCTTACACGAAGCTAAGTGCGACTCCAGTACGGCAGATCTCTAGCTCTGTTCAGAGGCCCGATCTGGCAGAGTTCCTGGCACCAAGATGCTCTGCCATAGGCGAGCCTTGCGCAGACTTGCCTTGCTTTAAGGCTCCCTCCCCAGGAAGGAGGCAGGCTGTGTGAGGCTCGGAAACGCCACTGGCGCCTTCCTGGCTTCAGCTCTACCCCTGCCTTGCCTTTGCACTTAGGTCCAAGCGTCCTTGAGGAGGGCTTAGGGGCTGGTGGGTTGCACACTGCCAAGGGCTCCAGCAGTGAAAGCTCTGTCAGAGGGAAGCGAAGGGCAACAGCAGGGCTCCTTCAGCGGTTCCTTGGCCGCCCAGACAAAGCTCCGCACGGAGAGCACCAGGTTCCAAGGGCCCCTGGCTGGGTTTTGCATCCCCACACTCCCAGAGGCTGACTCCGTGGGTGCCTAGAAAGTGTGTGAGAGACGTAGGTTCCCTAGCACTCTCCTCCCCAGCAGAGACATGTGCAGGTGGTTGGGGCCTTATCCTGCGTGTCTGGGTTCCCGCCCACAGCCTCAACTCAGGGGAAGCAGCCCCTGAGGCAAGACCTGCTGGAGGAGCCCTGCGCGCCCGCCTGATAGGCGAGAGCACAGCCAGCAGTGTAGCGAGCCTCCTCGGGAGAAGAGGAGGCAGCCGAGCCCAGTCAAGAGGAAAGCCCTGCTTGCACGGAGCTAAGTGGGCCTCCAGTACGGCAGAGCTCTAGCTCTGCTCAGAGCCCCGATCTGGCAGAGTTTCTGGCGCGAGGCTGCTCGGCCGGGGGCTCGCCTTGCCCAGACTTGCCTTGCTTTTAGGCTCCCTCCCCAGGAAGGAGCTGTCTGAGCGAGCCTGGGAGACGCCACTGGTGCCTTCCTTGCCTCAGCTCCAATCCTGCCTTGCCTTTGCACATAGGTGCCAGGCGTCGTTGGGGAGGGCTTAGGGGGTGGTGGGTTGCACACTGCCAAGGGCTTCAGCAGTGAGAGCTCTGTCAGAGGGAAGGGAAGGGCAACTGCAGGGCTCCTCCAGCGGTTTCTAGGCCGCCTAGAATCAGCGCCGCACCGAGAGCACCAGGCTCCCAGGGCCCCTGGCTGGGGTTTTCAGCCCCGCACACACGGAGGCTGATTCCTTGGGTGCCCAGAAAGTGTATGACAGACGTAGGTTCCCTAGCACTCTCCTCCCCAGCAGAGACATGTGCAGGTGTTTGGGGCCTGATCCTGCGTGTCTGGGTTCCTGCCCACAGCCCCAACTCAGGGGAAGCAGCCCCTGAGGCAAGACCTGCTGGAGGAGCCCTGCGCCCCCGCCTGATAGGCGAGTGCACAGCCAGCAGGGAAGCGAGCCTCCTCGGGGGAAGAGGAGGCAGCCCAGCCCCGTCAAGTTGAAAGCCCTGCTTGCACGGAGCTAAGTGCGCCTCCAGTACGGCAGAGCTCTAGCTCTGCTCAGAGCCCCGATCTGGCAGAGTTCCTGGCGCGAGGCTGCTCTGCCGGGGCTAGCCTTGCCCAGACTTGCCTTGCTTTTAGGCTGCCTCTCCAGGAAGGAGCAGGCAGCAGGAGCCTGGGAGTCGCCACTGGCGCCTTTCTTGCCTCAGCTCCAATCCTGCCTTGCCTTTGCACTTAGGTCCCAGTCCTCCTTAAGGAGAGCTTAGGGGCTGGTGGGTTGCACACTGCCAAGGGCTCCAGCAGTGAGAATTCTGTCAGAGGGAAGGGAAGGGCAACTGCAGGGCTCCTCCAGCGGTTGCTTGGCCGCCCAGATTCAGCGCCACACGGAGAGCACCAGGCTCCCAGGGCCCCTGGCTGGGGTTTTCAGCCCCGCACACACGGAGGCTGATTCCTTGGGTGCCCAGAAAGTGTATGACAGACGTAGGTTCCCTAGCACTCTCCTCCCCAGCAGAGACATGTGCAGGTGGTTTGGGGCCTGATCCTGCGTGTCTGGGTTCCTGCCCACAGCCCCAACTCAGGGGAAGCAGCCCCTGAGGCAAGACCTGCTGGAGGAGCCCTGCGCGCCCGCCTGATAGGCGAGTAGCACAGCCAGCAGGGAAGCGAGCCTCCTCGGGAGAAGAGGAGGCAGCCGAGCCCAGTCAAGAGGAAAGCCCTGCTTGCACGGAGCTAAGTGCGCCTCCAGTACGGCAGAGCTCTAGCTCTGCTCAGAGCCCCGATCTGGCAGAGTTTCCTGGCGCGAGGCTGCTCGGCCGGGGGCTCGCCTTGCCCAGACTTGCCTTGCTTTTAGGCTCCCTCCCCAGGAAGGAGCAGGCTGAGCGAGCCTGGGAGACGCCACTGGTGCCTTCCTTGCCTCAGCTCCAATCCTGCCTTGCCTTTGCACTTAGGTGCCAGGCGTCGTTGAGGAGGGCTTAGGGGCTGGTGGGTTGCACACTGCCAAGGGCTCCAGCAGTGAGAAGCTCTGTCAGAGGGAAGGGAAGGGCAACTGCAGGGCTCCTCCAGCGGTTTCTTGGCCGCCTAGAATCAGCGCCGCACCGGAGAGCACCAGGCTCCCAGGGCCCCTGGCTGGGGTTTTCAGCCCCGCACACACGGAGGCTGATTCCTTGGGTGCCCAGAAAGTGTATGACAGACGTAGGTTCCCTAGCACTCTCCTCCCCAGCAGAGACATGTGCAGGTGGTTTGGGGCCTGATCCTGCGTGTCTGGGTTCCTGCCCACAGCCCCAACTCAGGGGAAGCAGCCCCTGAGGCAAGACCTGCTGGAGGAGCCCTGCGCCCCCGCCTGATAGGCGAGTGCACAGCCAGCAGGGAAGCGAGCCTCCTCGGGGGAAGAGGAGGCAGCCCAGCCCCGTCAAGTGAAAGCCCTGCTTGCACGGAGCTAAGTGCGCCTCCAGTACGGCAGAGCTCTAGCTCTGCTCAGAGCCCCGATCTGGCAGAGTTCCTGGCGCGAGGCTGCTCTGCCGGGGGCTAGCCTTGCCCAGACTTGCCTTGCTTTTAGGCTGCCTCTCCCAGGAAGGAGCAGGCAGCAGGAGCCTGGGAGACGCCACTGGCGCCTTCTTGCCTCAGCTCCAATCCTGCCTTGCCTTTGCACTTAGGTCCCAGTCGCTCCTTGAAGGAGGGCTTAGGGGCTGGTGGGTTGCACACTGCCAAGGGCTCCAGCAGTGAGAATTCTGTCAGAGGGAAGGGAAGGGCAACTGCAGGGCTCCTCCAGCGGTTGCTTGGCCGCCCAGATTCAGCGCCACACGGAGAGCACCAGGCTCCCAGGCCCCTGGCTGGGGTTTTCAGCCCCGCACACACGGAGGCTGATTCCTTGGGTGCCCAGAAAGTGTATGACAGACGTAGGTTCCCTAGCACTCTCCTCCCAGCAGAGACATGTGCAGGTGTTTGGGGCCTGATCCTGCGTGTCTGGGTTCCTGCCCACAGCCCCAACTCAGGGGAAGCAGCCCTGAGGCAAGACCTGCTGGAGGAGCCCTGCGCCCCGCCTGATAGGCGAGTGCAGCAGCTGAGCCAGGAAGGCGCCAGTGGCGTCTCCGAGCCTCACACAGCCTGCTCCTTCCTGGGGAGGGAGCCTTAAAGCAAGGCAAGTCTGCGCAAGGCTCGCCTATGGCAGAGCATCTGGTGCCAGGAACTCTGCCAGATCGGGCCTCTGAACAGAGCTAGAGATCTGCCGTACTGGAGTCGCACTTAGCTTCGTGTAAGCAGGGATTTCAGCTTGACGGGGACTTGCTGCCTCCTCTTCCCCCGAGGAGGCTCGCTTCCCTGCTGGCTGTGCACTCGCCTATCAGGCGGGGGCGCAGGGCTCCTCCAGCAGGTCTTGCCTCAGGGGCTGCTTCCCCTGAGTTGGGGCTGTGGGCAGGAACCCAGACACGCAGGATCAGGCCCCAAACACCTGCACATGTCTCTGCTGGGGAGGAGAGTGCTAGGGAACCTACGTCTGTCATACACTTTCTGGGCACCCAAGGAATCAGCCTCCGTGTGTGCGGGGCTGAAAACCCCAGCCAGGGGCCCTGGGAGCCTGGTGCTCTCCGTGTGGCGCTGAATCTGGGCGGCCAAGCAACCGCTGGAGGAGCCCTGCAGTTGCCCTTCCCTTCCCTCTGACAGAATTCTCACTGCTGGAGCCCTTGGCAGTGTGCAACCCACCAGCCCCTAAGCTCTCCTTAAGGAGGACTGGGACCTAAGTGCAAAGGCAAGGCAGGATTGGAGCTGAGGCAAGAAAGGCGCCAGTGGCGACTCCCAGGCTCCTGCTGCCTGCTCCTTCCTGGAGAGGCAGCCTAAAAGCAAGGCAAGTCTGGGCAAGGCTAGCCCCGGCAGAGCAGCCTCGCGCCAGGAACTCTGCCAGATCGGGGCTCTGAGCAGAGCTAGAGCTCTGCCGTACTGGAGGCGCACTTAGCTCCGTGCAAGCAGGGCTTTCAACTTGACGGGGCTGGGCTGCCTCCTCTTCCCCCGAGGAGGCTCGCTTCCCTGCTGGCTGTGCACTCGCCTATCAGGCGGGGGCGCAGGGCTCCTCCAGCAGGTCTTGCCTCAGGGGCTGCTTCCCCTGAGTTGGGGCTGTGGGCAGGAACCCAGACACGCAGGATCAGGCCCCAACCACCTGCACATGTCTCTGCTGGGGAGGAGAGTGCTAGGGAACCTACGTCTGTCATACACTTTCTGGGCACCCAAGGAATCAGCCTCCGTGTGTGCGGGGCTGAAAACCCCAGCCAGGGGCCCTGGGAGCCTGGTGCTCTCCGGTGCGGCGCTGATTCTAGGCGGCCTAGAAACCGCTGGAGGAGCCCTGCAGTTGCCCTTCCCTTCCCTCTGACAGAGCTCTCACTGCTGAAGCCCTTGGCAGTGTGCAACCCACCACCCCCTAAGCCCTCCCCAACGACGCCTGGCACCTATGTGCAAAGGCAAGGCAGGATTGGAGCTGAGGCAAGGAAGGCACCAGTGGCGTCTCCCAGGCTCGCTCAGACAGCTCCTTCCTGGGGAGGGAGCCTAAAAGCAAGGCAAGTCTGGGCAAGGCGAGCCCCCGGCCGAGCAGCCTCGCGCCAGAAACTCTGCCAGATCGGGGCTCTGAGCAGAGCTAGAGCTCTGCCGTACTGGAGGCCCACTTAGCTCCGTGCAAGCAGGGCTTTCCTCTTGACTGGGCTCGGCTGCCTCCTCTTCTCCCGAGGAGGCTCGCTACACTGCTGGCTGTGCTCTCGCCTATCAGGCGGGCGCGCAGGGCTCCTCCAGCAGGTCTTGCCTCAGGGGCTGCTTCCCCTGAGTTGAGGCTGTGGGCGGGAACCCAGACACGCAGGATAAGGCCCCAACCACCTGCACATGTCTCTGCTGGGGAGGAGAGTGCTAGGGAACCTACGTCTCTCACACACTTTCTAGGCACCCACGGAGATCAGCCTCTGGGAGTGTGGGGATGCAAAACCCCAGCCAGGGGCCCTTGGAACCTGGTGCTCTCCGTGCGGAGCTTTGTCTGGGCGGCCAAGGAACCGCTGGAAGGAGCCCTGCTGTTGCCCTTCGCTTCCCTCTGACAGAGCTTTCACTGCTGGAGCCCTTGGCAGTGTGCAACCCACCAGCCCCTAAGCCCTCCTCAAGGACGCTTGGGACCTAAGTGCAAAGGCAAGGCAGGGGTAGAGCTGAAGCCAGGAAGGCGCCAGTGGCGTTTCCGAGCCTCACACAGCCTGCTCCTTCCTGGGGAGGGAGCCTTAAAGCAAGGCAAGTCTGCGCAAGGCTCGCCTATGGCAGAGCATCTTGGTGCCAGGAACTCTGCCAGAAGAGACATGTGCAGGTGTTTGGGCCTGATCTGCGTGTCTGGGTTCCTGCCCACAGCCCCACTCAGGGGAAGCAGCCCCTGAGGCAAGACCTGCTGGAGGAGCCCTGCGCCCCCGCCTGATAGGCGAGTGCACAGCCAGCAGGGAAGCGAGCCTCCTCGGGGGAAGAGGAGGCAGCAGACCCGTCAAGCTGAATCCCTGCTCACGGAGCTAAAGTGCGACTCCGATACGGCAGAGTCTCTAGCTCTGTTCAGAGGCTGCGCTGAC
>NW_017203203.1:0-6110 GCF_001704415.2 Capra hircus
GAGAAAGGATCCTCCTCTCGAGCTAGGAGGCGGAAACGGGGATCCTCAGGATGTGGGCGGGACTCTCGTGCTTCCTCTGGAGAAGAGACGGGTATGTCAGGGAAATTCTTGAGTTGCAGCAAGGGTGTGAAGGACCCTTTGGAAGTTCCCGATGTTAGATGTGATTAGCCTCGAGAGGCCTCAGCGGAAATGGCCTCATCTCGACTGGAGGGGAGAACCTCCTGGATTTTTACCGAGTTGCGGCAGGTGCTCTTGACTTACGACGGGGACCTCATGGACCCGCTCTGGTGACCTCAGGAAAGGCCAGTCCCCATGCGAGTTGCTAGAGGGCCTGTCGCTGTTCCTCTCCCGTCGATGCCAGGGCCTAAGACCTTGTGTGGAGTCGGGGCCGGAACCTGAGGATTCCTCTCCAGGGCTGACATGCATCTTGGGGTACTTCTGGAGTCTCCCCAGGGGGAGTCAGTCCTCGTCTCGAGTGGGGGCATGCACGTGGTGCTTTCCTCCGAGCTGTAGCAGCAGTGTCACGCTTCCCGTCGCGTGGATCAAGGGATCTGTGGCTTTCCCTCGAGGCTGTCCCACGAGGCTTTCCCACAGGGCTCTCCCACGTGCCACCGTGGTGTGAGTCGATCCTCGGCATGAAAGTCGAAGCAGTGCAGGGAAAACAGGATCCTCTGGAATGGACGGAGACATCTGGGGCTCTTGGAATGGTGGCACGACCCATGAGTTCCTCTTGCCTTTCCTGTGCAGCGCGCCTCCTCTTGAGATGCGTCGGAAACGTCGGGAATTCTTTCCCGAGGAAGCAGGGAAGGATCCCTCATCTCGAGCTTGGAGGCGGAAACGGAGCTCCTCTGGAGGAGGCCGGACCCTCGTGCTTTCCTCTGGAGTGGAGACGGGTATATCAGGGAACCTCCTGAGTTGTAGCAAGGGTGTGTAGGACCCTTTGGAAGTTCCAGAGTTTAGGTGTGATTACTCTCGAGACGCCGCAGAGAAAATGGGCCTCATCTCGACTGGCGCAGAGAACCTCCTGGATTTTCTCGAGTTGCGGCAGGTGCTCTCGACATACGACGACCGTGACCTCAGGGACAGTGTAGCAGATGTGTCACGCTTCCCGTCGCGGGATCAAGGGATCTGTGGCTTTCCCACGAGGCTTTCCCACAGGGCTGTCCCACGTGCCACCATGGTGTGAGTGGATCCTCGGCGTGAAAGTCGAGGCATTGAGGGGAAAACAGGTTCCTCTGAAATGGACTGAGATATCTGGGGGACTCTTGGAATGGTGGCACTACCCTGGAGTTCCTCTCTCCTTTCCTATTGAGAGCCCTTGCTCTTGGAGGCCACGGGAACGCTGAAAAATCTTTCCTGACTAAGCAGGATAGGATCCCTCATCTCGAGCTACCAGGCGGAAACGGGGTTCCTCTGGATGTGGGCGGGACCCTCGTGCTTCCTCTCGAGTGGAGACGGGTATGTCGGGGAACTTCTTGAGTTGCAGCAAGGGTGTGAAGGACCCTTTGGAAGTTCCAGAGGTTAGGTGTGATTAGCCTCGAGAAGCCTCAGCTGAAATGGGCCTCATCTCGCCTGGAGGGGAGAACCTCCTGGATTTTCTCGAGTTGCGGCAGGTGCTCTGGACTTAAGACGGGGACCTCAGGGACCCGCTCTGGTGGCCTCAGGAAAGGCCAGTCCCCATGCAGGTTGCTAGAGGGCCTCTCGGGATTCCTCTCCCGTCGATGCCGGGGCCTAAGACCTTGTGTGGAGTCAGTGTCAGAACCTGAGGATACCTCTCCAGTGCTGACATGAATCTTGGGGCAGTTCTGGAGTCTCCCCAGGGGAGTCAGTCCTCGTCTCGAGTGGGGGCATGCTTGTGCGCTTTCCTCCCGAGATGTAGCAGGAGTGTTATGCTTCCCTTCGCGTGGATCAAGGGATCTGTGGCTTTCCCTCGAGGCTTACCCACCAGGGTTTCCCACGAGGCTTTACCACAGGGCTATCCCACGTGCCACCGTTGTGTGAGTCAACCCTCGGCTTGAAAGTGGAGGCAGTGCAGGAAAACATGTTTCCCTGGAATGGACTGAGACATCTGGGGGACTCTGGGAATGGTGGCAGGACCCTGGAGTTCCTCTCGCCTTTCCTGTGAAGAGCGCCCCCTCTTGAGCTGCTATGGCAAGTCTGGGAATTCATTCCCGACCACGCAGGGAAAGGATCCCTCCTCTCGAGCTATGAGGCGGAAAAGGGCTCCTCTGGATGTGGGCGGGACTCTCGTGCTTCCTCTCCAGTGGAGACGGGTATAAAGGGGAACTTCTGAGTTGCAGCAAGGGTGTGAAGACCCTTTGGAACTTCCAGAGGTTAGGTGTGATTAGCCTCGAGACGCCTCAGCGGAATTGGCCTCATCTCGCCTGGAGGGGAGAACCTCCTGGATTTTCTCGTGTTGGGGACAGCTGCTCTCGACTTCCGACGGGGACCTCAGGGACCTGCTCTGGTGGCCTCAGGAAAGGCCAGTCCCCATGCGAGTAATTCGGGGGCCTCTAGGGCCTCCTCTCCGTCGATGCCCGGGGCCTAAGACCTTGTGTGGAGTCGGTGCCGGAACCTGAGGATTCCTCTCCAGTGCTGACATGGATCTTGGGGTACTTCTGGAGACTCCCCAAGGGAGTCAGTCCTCGTCTCGAGTGGGTGCATGCACGTGCGCTGTCCTCCCGAGCAGTAGCAGCAGTGTCACGCTTCCCTTCTCGTGGATCAAGAGATCTGTGGCTTTCCCTCGAGGCTTCCCACGAGGTTTTACCACGAGGCTTTCCCACAGGGCTGTCCCACGAGCCACCGTGGTGTGAGTCGATCCTCAGCTTGAAAGTCGAGGCAGTGCAGGGAAAACAGGTTTCCTGGAATGGACTGAGACATCTGGGGGACTCTGGGGGAATGGTGGCAAGACCCTGGAGTTCCAATCGCCTTTCCTGTGGAGAGCGCCTCCTCTTCAGATGCAACGGGAACACGGGAATTCTTTCCCGACCACGCAGGGAAAGGATCCCTCCTCTCGAGCTAGGAGGTGGAAACGGGGCTCCTCTAGATGTGTGGGCGGGACTCTCGTGCTTCCTCTCGAGTGGAGACGGGTATGTCGGGGAACTTGTTGAGTTGCAACAATGGTGTGAAGGACCATTTGTAGGTTCCAGAGTTTAGGTGTGATAAGCCTCGAGACGCCTCAGCGGAATGGGCGTCATCTCGCCTGGAGGGGAGAACGTCCTGGATTTTCTCGTGTTGGGGCAGCTATTCTCGACTTACGATGGGGACCTCAGGGACCCGCTCTGGTGGCCTCAGGAAAGGCCTGCCCCCATGCGAGTAATTCGGGGACCTCTAGGGCCTCCGCTTCCGTCGATGCCGGGGCCTAAGACCTTGTGTGGAGTCGGTGCCGGAACCTGAGGATTCCTCTCCAGTGCTGACATGGATCTTGGGGTACTTCTGGAGTCTCCCTAGGGGAGTCAGCCCTCGTCTCGAGTGGGGCATGCACGTGCGCTTTCTCCCGAGATGGGCAGCGGTGTCATGCTTCCCGTGGAGTGGATCAAGGAATCAGTGGCTTTTCCTCGAGGCTTTTCCACAAGGCTTTCCCACGAGGCTTTTCCACAGGGCTGTCCCACGTGCCAACGTGGTGTGAGTCGATCCTCGGCTTGAAAGTTGAGTCAGTGCAGGGAATACAGGTTTCCCTGGAATGGACTGAGACATCTGGGGGACTCTCGGATTTGTGGCACAACCCTGGAGTTCCTCTCGCCTTTCCTGTGGAGAGGGCCTCCTCTTGAGATGCTATGGGAACACCGGGAATTCTTTCCTGACCACGCAGGGAAAGGATCCCTCCTCGCGAGCTAAGAGGCGGAAACGGGTTCCTCTGGATGTGGACGGGACTCTGTGCTTCCTCTCGAGTGGAGACAGGTGTTTCGGGGAACTTCTTAAGTTGCAGCAAGGGTTTGAAGGACCTTTTGGAAATTCCAGACGTTAGGTTTTATTAGCCTCGAGAAGCCTCAGCTGAAATGGGCCTCATCTCGCCTGGAGGGGAGAACCTCCTGGATTTTCTCGAGTTGTGGCAGGTGCTCTGGACTTACGACGGGGACCTCAGGGACCCGCTATGTTGGCCTCAGGAAAGGCCAGTCCCCACGCGAGTTACTCGGGGCGCTCGGGATTCCTCTCCCGTCGATGCTGGGCCTAAGACCTTGTGTGGAGTCAGTGCCATAACCTGAGGATTCCTCTCCAGTGCTGACATGGATCTTGGGAAACTTCTGGAGTCTCCCCTGGGAGTCAGTCCTCGTCTCGAGTGGGGGACATGCACGAGCGCTTTCCTTCAGAGCTGTAGCAGCAGTGTCACGCTTCCCTTCGCGTGGATCAAGGGATCTGTGGCTTTCCCTCGAGGCTTTCCCACGAGGCTTCCCACGAGGCTTTCCCACAGGGCTGTCTCACGTGCCACCGTGGTGTGAGTCGATCCTCGGCTTGAAAGTCGAGGCAGTGCAGGGAAAACAGGTTTCCCTGGAATGGACGGAGACATCTGGTTGTCTCTGGAATGGTGGCACGACCCTGGAGTTCCTCTCGCCTTTCCTGTGGAGAGCGCCTCCTCTTGAGATGGGAAGGGAACGCCGGGAATTCTTGACCGACCACGCAGGGAAAGGATCCCCCCTCTCGAGCTAGGAGGTGGAAACGGGGCTCCTCTGAATGTGGGCGGGCCTCAGTGCTTCCCTCGAGTGGAGACGGGTATGTCGGGAACTTCTTGAGTTGCAGCAAGGGTGTGAAGGACCCTTTGGACGTTCCAGAGGTTAGGTGTGATTAGCCTCGAGACGCCTCCCGCGAAAATGGGCCTCATCTCGCCTGGATGGGAGAACCTCCTGGATTTTCTCGAGTTGCGGCAGGTGCTCTCGACTTACGAATGGAACTTCAGGGACCCGCTCCAGTCGCCTCAGGAAAGGCCAGTCCCCATGCGAGTTGCTCGGGGGCCTCTCGCGATTCCTCTCCCGTCGATGCTGGGGCCTAAGACCTTGTGTGGAGTCAGTGCCGGAACCTGAGGATTCCTCTCCAGTGCCGACATGGATCTTCGGGGACTTCTGGAGTCTCCCCAGGGGAGTCAGTCCTCGTCTCGAGTGGGGGCATGCACCGTGCGCTTTCATCCCGATCTGTAGCAGCAGTGTCGCGCTTTCCTTCTCGTCGATCAAGGGATCTTTGGCTTTCCCCGAGGCTTTCCAAGAGGCTTTCCCACGAGGCTTTCCCACAGGGCTGTCCAACGTGCCACCGTGGTTTGAGTCGATCCTCGGCTTGAAAGTCGAGGCAGTGCATGGAAAACACGTTTCCCTGGAGTGGACTGAGACATCTGGGGGACTCTGGGAATGGTGGCACGACCCTGGAGTTCCTCTCGCCTTTCCTGTGGAGAGCGTCCCTCTTGAGCTGCGATGGGAAGGCCAGGAATTCTTTCCCGAACACGCAGGGAAAGGAACCCTCCTCTCGAGCTAGGAGGCGGAAACGGGGCTCCTCTGGATGTGGGCGGGACTCTCGTGCTTCCTCTCAATGGAGACAGGTATGTCGGGGAACTTCTTGAGTTGCAGCAAAGGGTGTGAAGGACCCTTTGGAAGTTCCAGAGGTTAGTGTGATTAGCCTCGAGACGCCTCCGCGGAAATGGGGCCTCATCTCGCCTGGATGGGAGAACCTCCTGGATTTTCTCGAGTTGCGGCAGATGCTCTCGACTTACGACGGGGCCCTCAGGGACCCGCTCTGGTGGCCTCAGGAAAGGCCAGTCACCATACGAGTTGCTTGGGGGCCTCTCGGAATTCCTCTCCCGTTTATGCTGCGGCCTAAGACCTTGTGCGGTTTCTGTTCCCGAACCTGAGGATTCCTCTCCAGTGGTGACATGGATCTTGGGAACTTCTGGAGTCTCCCCAGGGAGTCAGTCCTCGTCTCTCGACGTGGGGGCATGCACGTGCGCTTTCATCCCGATCTGTAGCAGCAGTGTCGCGCTTTCCTTCTCGTCGATCAAGGGATCTTTTGGCTTTCCCCGAGGCTTTCCACGAGGCTTTCCCACGAGGTACCCACAGGGCTGTCCCACGTGCCACCGTTGTGTGAGTCCATCCTCGGCTTGAAAGTCGAGCAATGCAGGGAAAACAGGT
>NW_017203204.1:0-6110 GCF_001704415.2 Capra hircus
AAGGCCTAGAAGCTGCAATTTTTTGCACCCAAAAAGCTAGATCTAGATCCTCCTTGGGGCTTTTTTTGTCTGGTTTTTCTGTTTGGTAATAAGGTAAAAGCAAAAGCTGTGGCTATTATTTTTTTTTAATTTTTATTAATTTGCACAGTTTTAGCAGGTGGCGAGATCAAAACTTCAGTTTTTTTCAGTATAATCAGAATTTACTACACAAGACACTACCGAAATTTCTTGAAAAGAAAGCAAGCTATGCCCAGTACAAGTCTTACAATGTCCTCAGGCAGGGGACTAGCCACTCTCATTGGAATCTGAGTCACTGGCACATCAGGGGTTAATATTATTGAAGTGGTGGAACTGAGGTCTAGGCCTGAGCTACCTGGGGTTGTTTGGTACGGGTTGTTGTGTCTGTTTAGCAGGACATTTTGGCAAAACATGTTCTATTTGGCCTCAAGAGAAACATTTTGCATTTGTAAAGTCCTTTTTATTACGAATATTTTTTTTCTGTTTTTCTTCCTTTTTCTTTTTTTTTTGTTGGGTGAGGCCCCTCCTGAGGGGATTTTATGCAAGGAGCAAGCTCTGTTTTAAAAGCTCTTTTGCTCAAAAAATATTGTCACTATCGTTTTCAAACTTAAGCAATGTTCTGGGAGGCTTTGGATATAAAGTGGGGAGTTCTTAAGCCCTGGGGAGGCGCAAGCAGAGGTTGCAGTGGTCGCCTTAAATAAGATAACTTTTTTAAAGGTTTGGTTTGTGTAGAGGGGGAGGGGGCTCTCCAGGGCGCTCGGCCGCTGCGTCCTGTAAGCACCCTCCTTCCTCGGGAGGAAGAGGAGTCTCTCTCCTTTTGTTTGCCAATGGCAGAAAATACGATCTGCATAGAAGGTGGAGACCCACTACCATTTACCGCTATAGCCTCTCCCATAGGCTATCTAACAGCCTCATGACAGGGGTCCAGAACATTTGTAATCATATTTTACAGAGCAAAAGCATTTACAGGCCCATGCAAAGTATAGTAAGTTTTTAGCTGTTTTCCTACTCTCTCCCAGGTGTCTAAGTTAACAGTGCCTTCTTCTGGAAACCAGGGACACTGTTCTTGTACAAAGGAAAAAAATGAATGAATATTGGAATTTTTAACTTTAATTCCTCGTTTAGTTAGTAACTGCAAGATTACTCCTATAAAAAGCTGTCTTTCTTTTGATTCACTGTTACCCATGTCAGAAAATTAAGTCTTATAGAAAAGTCTACCTCAACAAAAGGTTTTACCTCTGGCGAGGGGGGTTTTGTTTTTAACCCTAGGATAGCAGGTTTCTTTTCAACCTCTAGAGCACCAGGTTTCTCTTAAACCCTTGAACACTTCCCACTCTTCCTCACCCTGTCTATCCTACAGGGGGGTCCGCGCACCCCTGAGTGGGGTCCTAGCCGTCCCGAACACTCAACACTGGGGGAGTACCCGAAAGTACTCCGGGGGGAGTGATTAAGTCACTCCGGGGGGAGCAACAGAGAGTGCTCGGGGGGAGCAACGGAGAGGGCTCCGGGGGAGCAGCAGAGAGTGCTCCGGGGGGAGCTTTTGCTCCGAGGAACCTACCTTCGAATAGCCTGTTCCGGGCGCCACTTGCCGGGGTCCTGGCCCGGTGGATCCAGGGAATTCGAAGGGTGGACGGCGTTGGCGTGGAAAGACTTGTTTGTTTATTAATGTAAGATTAGATTAAGAAACTATAGTGTAATAAGAAGATTAAGTGGAGGAAGAGGGCTGAATAGCTTGGTTTACGCGGAAGGCCAATAAAATTCCAGACAAGGAATCTGCACCATCTACGTTGGGCCACCGGCGCCCGCTTGAATATCTAAGGGTGCCTCGCCTTAAGCTCCCTTTCGTGCGGGTCTTAACAGCCGGGGCAAGTAAGTAGACCTGGCGAGCCTCTGCGCCCCAGATGGAGATTCAGCCTGAAGTTAAAGTAAAGAGCAGAGAGAGGGAAGGGGAGAGAAGAGGAGAGAGAGAGACATGGGGGGAGCCAGAGTCCCAAGAAACCAGGCCGAGAGACTAGTTCGAGAAACTGGTCCGATCCTTTATTGTTCAGAAGGCCTTTTATACTTTTGATAAAACATGGAGATCAACGGGTAACACAGAATTATGTAGCGTTCGCAGCCCAGACTCTTTCTATACATCATTTTGTATACAAAAGGTCTCAGGTGATTTACATTATCTTCTGGCCAAGAAGCTTGTTAACACTTTTTAGCTCTCTTCCTTAATGAATGTTGATTTTGTTTCCCCCGAAGTGTTTTTCTTTAATTTGCATCTCCTTAAAGCATTAAAGTTACATCTCTATAGAACAAAGGTGCAGTGGGATATAACAAAGAAGGTACTTAACTCAAAGATCTAATGTTGCTAATACCAGGTCTACTACTTGTTTTTCTATATACCAACTATATCTAAAAATAAAGGATATGAAAATTTGGCAGCAAGCATTGACTCAACAAATGAAACTTTTAATCAGTCCTATTCTAAAGATTTTGACTCTTCGGAAGCCCCTACATTCCTAGGATGTTTTAAGCTTCCTGTGCCTCCTGCAGTCAGGAGGCCTCAAACAATCACACTCGCAGAGTCCTGCAGGCAGGCTAGAAAGCCATCGGAGGGGTTTTTAGATTGAAACACTCTTTCAAATGCAGAAGACTGAAACCCTGAATTGACTTTTTCCAGAAAATGTCAGAAGAGTGGAAAAGCAGAGCACAAAAGCCGGCAGATTTTTGTTGGGGGTACATGCTTAGGAATTTCCAGAGGGGTCCCTGAAGTCTGAGCACGCCTTGCGAATGTCAGCTTCCTTCCTCATGACCTTGTCACGGGCGGGATTCCTCACACTGGCTCCCGGCAGCTTTCCCACAGGGCTGTCCCACGTGCCACCGTGGTGTGAGTCGATACTCGGCTTGAAAGTCGAGGCAGTGCAGGGAAAACAGGTTTCCCTGGAATGGACTGAGACATCTGGGGGACTCTGGGAATGTGGCACGACCCTGGAGTTCCTCTCGCCTTTCCTGTGGAGAGCGCCTCCACTTGAGATGCGACGGGAAAGCCGGGAATTCTTTCCCGACCACGCAGGGAAAGTATCCCTCCTCTCTAGCTAGGAGGCGGAAACGGGTCTCCTCTGGATGTGGGCGGGACTCTCGTGCTTCCTGTCGAGTGGAGACGAGCATGTTGGGGAACTTCTTGAGTTGCAGCAAGGGTGTGAATGACCCTTTTGGAAGTTCCAGAGTTTAGGTGTGATTAGCCTCGAGACCCCTCAGCGGAAATGGGCCTCATCTCGCCAGGAGAGGAGAACCTCCTGGATTTTCTCGAGTTGCAGCAGATGCTCTCGACTTACGACGGTGACATCAGGGACCCCCTCTTGTGGCCTCACGAAAGGGAAGTCCCCATGCGAGTTGCTCATGGGTCTCTCGGGATTCGTCTCCCGTCGATGCCGGGACCTAAGATCTTGTGTGGAGTCTGTGCCAAAACCTGAGGATTCCTCTCCAGTGCTGACATGTATCTTGGGGTATTTCTGGAGTCTCCCCAGGGGAGTCAGTCCTCGTCTCGAGTCGGGGCATGCACGTGAGCTTTCCTCCGAGCTGTAGCAGCAGTGTTGAGCTTCCCTTCGCGAGGATCAAGGGATCTGTGGCTTTCCCTCGAGGCTTTCCCACGACGCTTTCCCACGACGCTTTCCCACAGGACTGTCCCACCTGCCACCTTGGTGTGAGTCGAACCTCTTCTTGAAAGTCGAGGCAGTGCAGGGAAAACAGGTTTCCCTGGAATGGACTAAGACATCTGTGGGACTCTGGGAATGGTGGCACGACCCTGGAGTTCCTCTCGCCTTCCCTGTGGAGAGCGCCCCCTCTTGAGATGCGATGGGAACGCCGGGAATTCTTTCCCGACCACGCAGGGAAAGGATCCCTCCTCTCGAGCTAGGAGTCGGAAACGGGGCTCCTCTGGATGTGGGCGGGACTCTCGTTCTTCCTCTCGAGTGAGACTGGTATGTTGGTGAATCTGCTTGGAATTGCAGAAAGGGTGTGAAGGACCCTTTGGAAGTTCCAGAGGTTATGTGATTAGCCGTGAGAGAACTCAGTGGAAATGGGCCTCATCTCGCCAAGAAGGGAGAACCTCCTGGATTTTCTCAAGTTGCGGCAGGTGCTCTCGAATTACTACGGGGACCTCAGGACCCGCTCTGGTGGCCTCAGGAAAGGCCAGTCCCCATGCGATTTGCTCGGGGTCCTCTCGGATTCCTCTCCCATCGATGCCAGGGCCTAAGACCTTGTGTGGAGTCGGTGTCGGAAACTGAGAATTCCTCTCCAGTTCTGACATGGATCTTGGGGTACTTCTGGAGTCTCCCCAGGGGAGTCAGTCCTCGTCTCGAGTGGGGGCATGCACGTGCACTTTCCTCCCGAACTGTAGCAGCAGTGTCACGCTTCCCTTCCCGTGTATCCTAGGATCAGTGGCTTTCCCTCGAGGCTTTAAGCGAGGCTTTCCCACGACGCTTTCCCACCAGGCTTTCCCACGACGCTTTCCCAAGGTGATGTCCCACGTGCCACCGTGGTGTCAGTCGATCCTCGTCTTGAAAGTTGAGTCAGTGCCGGGAAAACAGGCTTCCGTGGAATGGACTGAGATATCTGGGGATCTGGGAATGGTGGCACGACCCTGGAGTACCTCTCGCCTTTCCTGTGGAGAGCGCTCCCTCTTGAGATGTGACGGGAACGCCGGGAATTCTTTCCCGACCACGCAGGGAATGGATCCCTCCTGTTGAGCTATGAGGCGGAAACGGGGCTCATCTGGATGTGGGCGGGACACTCGTGCTTCCTCTCGAGTGGAAACGGGTATGTCGGGGAACTTCTTGAGTTGCAGAAAGAGTGTGAAGGACGCTTTGTAACTTCCAGAGGTTAGGTGTGATTAGCCTCGAGACGTCTCAGCAGAAATGGTCCTCATCTCGCCTGAAAGGGAGAACCTCCTGGATTTATTCAAGTTGCGGCAGGTGCTCTCGACCTACGACGGGGCCCTCAGGGACCCTCTCTGGTGGCCTCAGGAAAGGCCAGTCCCCATGCAAGTTGCACGGGACCTCTCGGGATTCCTCTCCCGTCGGTGCCGGGGCCTAAGAACTTGTGTGGAGTCGGTGCCGGAACCTGAGGTTTCCTCTCCAGTGCTGACATGGATTTTGGAGTACTTCTGGAGTCTCCCCAGGGGAGTCAGTCCTTGTCTCGAGTGGGAGCATGCACGTGCGCTTTCCTCCCGAGCTGCAGCAGCAGTGTCATGGTTCCCTTCGCGTGGATCAAGGGATCTGTGGCTTTCCCTCGAGGCTTTCCCAAAGGGCTGTCCCACGTGCCACCGTGGTGTGAGTCGATCCTCGTCCTGAAAGTCGAGGCAGTGTAGGGAAAAAAGTTTCCCTGGAATGGACTGAGACATCTGGGGGACTCTGGGAATGGTGCACGACCCTGGAGTTCCGCTCGCGCCTTTCCTGTGGAGAGCGCCTCCTCTTGAGATGCGACGGGAACGCCGGGAATTCTTTCCCGACCATGCAGGGAAAGGATCCCTCCTCTCGAGCTAGGAGGCGGAAACGGGGTTCCTCTAGATGTGGGCGGGACTCTCGTGCTTCCTCTCGAGTGGAGACGGGTATGTCAGCGAACTTCTTGAGTTGCAGCAAGGGTGTGAAGGACCCTTTGGAAGTTCCAGAGGTTTGGTGTGATTAGCCTCGAGACGCCTCAGCGGAAATGGGCCTCATCTCGCCTGGAAGGGAGAACCTCCTGGATTTTCTCGAGTTGCGGCAGGTGCTCTTGACTAACGACGGGGACATCAGGAACCCGCTCTGGTGGCCTCAGGAAAGGCAGGTCCCCATACGAGTTGCTCGGGGGCCTCTCGGGATTCCTCTCCCCTGATGCCGGGGCCTAAGCCCTTGTGTGGAGTCGGTGCCGGAACCTGAGGATTCCTCTCCAGGGCTGACATGGACCTTGGGGTACTTCTGGAGTCTCCCAGGGGAGTCAGTCCTCGTCTCGAGTGTGGGCATGCAAGTGCGCTTTCTTCCCGAGCTTTAGCAGCAGTGTCAGCTTCCCTTCGCTTGGATCAAGGGATCTGTGGCTTTCCCTCGAGGGTTTCCCATGAGGCTTTTTCC
>NW_017203205.1:0-18880 GCF_001704415.2 Capra hircus
CCCCGGCATCGACGGGAGAGGAATCGAGGGCCCCGAGCAACTCGCATGCGGGACTGGCCTTTCCTGAGGCCACCAGAGCGGGTCCCTGAGGTCCCAGTCGTAAGTCGAGAGCACCTGCCGCAACTCGAGAAAATCCATTAGGTTCTCCCCTCCAGGCGAGATGAGGCCCTTTTCCGATGAGGCTCTCAAGGCTAATCACAATTAAACGCTGGAATTTCCCACGGGTCCTTCACACCCTTGCTGCAACTCAAGAAGTTCCCCGTCATACCGACTCCACTCGAGAGAAGGACGAGAGTCCCGCCCACATACAGAGGAGCCCCGTTTCCGCCTCATAGCTCTAGAGGAGGGATCCTTTCCTTGCGTGGTCTGGAAAGTATTCCCGGCGTTTCCGTCGCATCTCAAGAGGAGGCGCTCTCCACTTGAAACGGGAGAGGAACTCCAGGTTCGTGCCACCGTTCCCACACTCCCCCAGATGTCTCATTCCATTCCACAGAAACCATTTTTCCCTACACTGCCTCGACTTTCAAGCTGAGGATCGACTCACACCACGGTGGCATGTGGGACAGCCCTGTGGGAAAGCCTCGTGGGAAAGTCTCCTGAGGAAGCCTCGAGAGAAAGCCACAGAACCCATGATCCACGCGAAGGGAAGCTTGACACTGCTGCTACAGCTCGGGTGGAAAACCCACGTGCATATCTCCACTCGCGACGAGGAATGACTCCCCTGGGAGACTCCAGAAGTACCCAAGATCCATGTCAGCACTGGAGAGGAATCCTCAGGATCCGACACAGACTCCACACAAGGTCCCAGGGCCCGGCATTGACGGGAGAGGAATCCCGAGAGGCCCCCGAGCAACTGCATGGGGACTGGCCTTTCCTGAGGCCACCAGAGCGGGTCCCTGAGGTCCCAGTCGTAAGTCGAGAGCACCTGTCGCAACTCGAGAAAATCCATTAGGTTCTCCCCTCCAGGCGAGATGAGGCCCTTTTCCGATGAGGCTCCTCGAGGCTAATCACACCTAAACGCTGGAATTTCCCAAGGGTCCTTCACACCCTTGCTGCAACTCAAGAAGTTCCCCGTCATACCCGACTCCACTCGAGAAGAAGGACGAGAGTCCCGCCCACATACAGAGGAGCCCCGTTTCGCCTCATAGCTCGAGAGGAGGGATCCTTTCCCGGCGTGGTCGGGAAAGTATTCCCGGAGTTTCCGTCGCATCTCAAGAGGAGGCGCTCTCCACTTGAAACGGGAGAGGAACTCCAGGTTCGTGCCACCGTTCCCACACTCCCCGAGATGTCTCATTCCATTCCATGGAAACCTTTTTTCCCTGCACTGCCTCGAATTTCAAGCTGATGATCGACTCACACCACGGTGGCATGTGGGACAGCCCTGTGGGAAAGCCTCGTGAGAAAGTCTCCTGAGAAAGCCTCGAGGGAAAGCCACAGATCCCATGATCCACGCGAAGGGAAGCGTGACACTGCTGCTACAGCTCGGGAGGAAAACCCACGTGCATATCCCCACTCGCGAAGAGGAATGACTCCCCTGGGAGATTCCAGAGGTACCCAAGATCCATGTCAGCACTGGAGAGGAATCCTCAGGATCCGGCACAGACTCCACACAAGGTCCCAGGGCCCGGCATCGACGGGAGAGGAATCCCGAGAGGCCCCCGAGCAACTGCATGGGGACTGGCCTTTCCTGAGTCCACCAGAACGGGTCCCTGAGGTCCCCATCGTAAGTCGAGAGCACCTGCCACAACTCGAGAAAATCCAGGAGGTTCTCCCATCCAGGCGAGATGAGGCCCATTTCCGCTGAGGCGTCTGGAGTCTAATCACTTCTAATATCTGGAACTTCCAAATGGTCATTCACACCATTGCTGCAACTCAAGAAGTTCCCCGACATACCCGTCTCCACTTGAGTCGAAGCACGAGAGTCCCGCCCACATCCAGAGGAGCCCCGTTTCCACCTCCTACCTCGAGAGGAGGTATCCTTTCCCCTGCGTGGTCGGGAAAGAATTCCCGGCATTTCCGTCGCATCTCAAGAGGAGGCGCTCTCCACAGGAAAGGCGAGAGGAACTCCAGGGTCGTGCTACCATTCCCAGAGTCCCCCAGATGCCTCAGTCCATTCCAGGGAAACCTGTTTACCCTGTACTGCCTCGACTTTCAAGCCGAATATCGACTCACACCACGGTGGCACGTGGGACAGCCCTGTGGGAAAGCCTCGTGGGAAAGCCTCGTGGGAAAGCCTCGAGGGAAAGCCTCGAGTGAAAGCCTAGAGGAAAAGCCACAGATCCCTTGATCCACGCGAAGGGAAGCACGACACTGCTGCTACAGCTCGGGAGGAAAGCGCATGTGCATGCCCCCACTCGAGACGAGGACTGACTCCCCTGGGGAGACTCGAGAAATACCCCAAGATCCATGTCAGCACTGGAAGAGGAATTCTCAGGTTCCGGCACTGACTCCACACAAGGTCTTAGGCCCCAGCATCGACGGGAGAGGAATCCCGAGAGGCCCCCGAGCAACTTGCACGGGGACTTGCCTTTCCTGAGGCCACCAGAGCGGGTTCCTGAAGTCCCCGTCGTAAGTCGATAGCACCTGCCGCAACTCGACAAAATCCAGGAGGTTCTCCCCTCCAAGCGAGATGAGGCCCATTTCCGCAGAGGCGCCTCGAGGCAAATCACACCTAACCTCTGGAACTTCCAAAGGGTTCTTCACACCCTTGCTGCAACTCAAGAAGTTCCCTGACATACCCGTCTCCACTTGAGAGGAAGCACGAGAGTCCCGGCCACATCCAGAGGAGCCCCGTTTCCGCCTCCTAGCCTGAGTTGAGGGATTCTTTCCCTGCGTGGTCCTGAAAGAATTCCCGGCGTTCCCGTCGCATCTCAAGAGGAGGTGCTCTCCACAGGAAAGGCGAGAGGAACTCCAGGGTCGTGCCACCATTCCCAGAGACAACCAGATGTCTCAGTCCATTCCAGGGAAAACTGTTTTCCCTGCACTGCCTCGACTTTCAAGCCGAGGATCGACTCAAACCACGGTGGCACGTGGGGCAGCCCTGTGGGAAAGCCTCATGGGAAAGCCTCGAGGGAAAGCCACAGATCCCTTGATCCACGCGAAGGGAAGCGTGACACTGCTGCTAAAGCTCGGGAGGAAAGCGCACGTGCATGGCCCCACTCGTGAGAGGACTGGCACCGCTGGGGAGACACCAGAAGTACCCCAAGATCCATGTCAGCACTGGAGAGGAATCCTCAGGTTCTGGCACCGACTCCACACAAGGTCTTAGGCCCGTGCATCGACGTGAGAGGAATCCCGAGAGGCCCCAGAGCAACTCGCATGGGGACTGGCCTTTCCTGAGGCCACCACAGCGTGTCCATGAGGTCCCCGTCGTAAGTCGAGAGCACCTGCCGCAACTCGAGAAAATCCAGCAGGTTCTCCCCTCCAGGTGAGCTGAGTCCCATTTCCGCTGAGGTATCTCGAGGCTAATCACACCTTACCTCTGGAACTTCCAAAGGGTCCTTCACACCCTTACTGCAACTCAAGAAGTTCCCCGACATACCCGTCTCCACTCGAGAGGAAGCACGAGAGTCCCGCACACATCCAGAGGAGCCCAGTTTCCGCCTTCTAGCTCGAGAGGAGGGATCCTTTCCCTGCGTGGTCGGGATAGAATTCCCGGTGTTCCCGTCACATCTCAAGAGGAGTCGCGCTCCACAGGAAAGGTGAGAGGAACTCCAGGGTCGTGCCACCATTCCCAGAGTCCGCTGGATCTCTCAGTCCATTCCAGGGAAACCTGTTTTCCCTTCACTGCCTCGACTTTCAAGCCGAGGATCGACTCACACCACGGTGGCACGTGGGACAGCCCTGTGGGAAAGCCTCATGGGAAAGCCTCGTGGGAAAGCCTAGAGGGAAAGCCCCTGATCCCTTGATTCACGTGAAGGCAAGTGTGAAACTGCTGCTAGAGTGGGAGGAAAGCACACGTGCATGCCCCCTCTTGAGACGAGGACTGACTCCCCTGGGGAGACTCCAGAAGTACCCCAAGATCCATGTCAGCACTGGAGAGGAATCCTCCGTTTCCGACACCGACTCCACAAAAGGTCTTAGGCCCCGGCATCGTATCCAGAGGAATCTCGAGAGGCCCCCGAGCAACTCGCATGGGGACTGGCCTTTCCTGAGGCCACAAGAGCGGGTCCCTGAGGTCCCCGTCGTAAGTTGAGAGCACTTGCCGCAACTCGAGAAAATCCAGGAGGTTCTCCCCTCCAGTCGACATGAGACCCATTTCTGCTGAGGCGTCTCGAGGCTAATCACACCTAACCACTGGAACTTCCAAAGTGTCCTTCACACCCTTGCTGCAACTCAAGAAGTTCCCCGACATACCCGTCTCCACTCGAGAGGAAGCACGAGAGTTCTGCCCACATCCAAAGGAGCCCCGTTTCCTACTCTTGCTCGAGAGAAAGGATCCTGTCCCTGCGTGATGGGAAAGAATTCCCGGTGTTCCTTTCGCATCTCAAGAGGAGTCGCTCTCCACAGGAAAGGCGAGAGGAACTCCAGGGTCGTGCCACCACTCCCACAGTCCCCCAGATGTCTCAGTCCATTCCAGGGAAACCTGCTTTCCCTGCACTGCCTCGACGTTCAAGCCGAGGATCGACTGACACCACGGTGGCACGTGGGACAGCCCTGTGGGAAAGCCTCGTGGGAAAGCCTCGAGGGGAAGGCACAGATCCCTTGATCCACGCGAAGGGAAGCACGACACTGCAGCTACAGCTCGGGGGGAAAGTGCAGGTGCATGCCCCCACACGAGACGAGGCCTGACTCCCCTGGGGAGACTCCAGAAGTACCCCAAGATCAATGTCAGCACTGGAGAGGAATCCTCAGGTTCTGGCACCGTCTTCACACAAGGTCTTAGGCCCCGGCATCGATGGGAGAGGGATCCCGAGAGGCCCCCGAGCAACTCGCATGGGGACTGGCCTTTCCTGAGGCCACCAGAGCGGGTCCCAGGGGTCCCCGTCGTAAGTCGAGAGCACCTGCCGCAACTCGAGAAAATCCAGGAGGTTCTCCCCTCCAGTCGAGATGAGGCCCATTTCCGCTTTCGTGTCTCGAGGCTAATCACACCTAACCTCTGGAACTTCCAAAGGGTCCTTCACACCGTTGCTGCAACTCAAACAGTTCCCTGACATACCCGGCTCCACTCGAGAGGAAGCATGAGAGTCCCGCCCACATGCAGAGGAGCCCCGTTTCCGTCTCCTAGCTCGAGAGGAGGGATCCTTTCCCTGCGTGGTCGGGAAAGAATTCCCGGCGTTCCCGTCGCATCTCAAGAGGAGGCGCTCTCCACAGGAAAGTCAAGAGGAACTCCAGGGTAGTGCCACCATTCCCAGAGTCCCCCAGATATCTCAGTCCATTCCAGGGAAACCTGTTTCCCCTGCACTGCCTCGACTTTCAAGCCGAGGATGGACTCACACCACGGTGGAACGTGGGAGAGCCTTGTGGGAAAGCCTCGTGGGAAAGCCTCGTGGGAAAGCCTCGAGGGAAAGCCACCTGATCTCTTGATCCTCCCGAGGGGAAGGGAGACACTGCTGCTACAGCTCGGGAGGAAAGCGCACGTGCATGCCCCCACTCGAGACGCGTACTGACTCCCCTGGGGAGACTCCAGAAGTACCCCAAGATCCATGTCAGCAATGGAGAGGAATCCTCAGGTTCCGGCACCAACTCCACACAAGGTCTTATGCCCCGGCATCGACGGGGAGGAATCCCGAGAGGCCCCCGAGCACCTTGCATGGGGACTGGCCTTTACTGAGGCCACCAGAGCGGGTCCCAGGGGTCCCAGTTGTAAGTCGAGAGCACCTGCCGCAACTCGAGAAAATCCAGGAGGTTCTCCCCTCCAGGCTATATGAGGCCCATTTCCGCTGAGGCATCTTGAGGCTAATCACACCTAACCTATGGAATTTTCAAAGTCCTTCACACCCTTGCTGAAACTCAAGAAGTTCCCCGACATATCCGTCTCAACTCGAGAGGAAGCACGAGAGTTCTGCCCACATCCAGAGGAGCCCCGTTTCCGCCTCATAGCTCGAGAGGAGGGATCCTTTCCCTGCGTGGTCGGGAAAGAATTCCCGGCGTTCCCGTCGCATCTCAAGAGGAGGCTCTCTCCATACGAAAGGCGAGAGGAACTCCAGGTCGGGCCACCATTCCCAGAGTCCCCCAGATGTCTGTCCATTCCAGGGAAACCTGTTTTCCCTGCACTGCCTCGACTTTCAAGCCGAGGATCGACTCACACCATGGTGGCACGTGGGACAGCCCTGTGGGAAAGCCTCGTGGGAAAGCCTAGTGGAAAGCCTTGAGGCAAAGCCACAGATCCCTTGATCCACGCGAAGGGAAGCATGACACTGCTGCTACAGCTCGGGAGGAAATCGCACGTCCCTGCCCCCACTCGAGACGATGACTTACTCCCCAGGGGAGACTCCAGAAGTACCCCAAGATCCGTGTCAGCACTGGAGAGGAATCCTCAGGTGCGGGCACCGACTCCCCACAAGGTCTTAGGCACCAGCATCGACGGGAGAGGAATCCCGAGAGGCTCGCGAGCAACTGGCATGGGGACTGGCCTTTCCTGAGGCCACGAGAGCGGGTCCCTGAGGTCCCCGTCTGAAGTCGAGAGCACCTGCCGCAACTCGAGAAAATCCAGGAGGTTCGTCCCTCCAGGCGAGATGAGGCCCATTTCCGCTGAGGTGTCTCGAGGCTAATCACACCTAACCTCTGGAAATTCCAAAGGGTGCTTCACAATCTTGCTGCAACTCAAGAAGTTCCCCGACTTACCCGTCTCCACTCGAGAGGAAGCACGAGAGTCCCGCCCACATCCAGAAGAGACCCGTTTCTGCCTCCTAGCTCGAGAGGAGGGATCCTTTCTCTGCGTGTTCGGGGAAGAATTCCCGGCGTTCCCGTCGCATCACAAGAGGAGACACTCTCCACAGGAAAGGCGAGAGGAACTCCAGGGTCGTGCCACCATTCCCAGAGTCCCCCAGATGTCTCAGTCCATTCCAGGGAAACCTGTTTTCCCTGCACTGCCTCGACTTTCAAGCCGAGGATCGACTCACACCACGGTGGCATCGTGGTACAGCCCTGTGAGAAAGCCTCGTGGGAAACCTCGTGGGAAAGCCTCAAGGGAAAGCCACAGATCTCTTGATCCACGCGAAGGGAAGCGTGACACTGCTGCTACAGCTCGGGAGGAAAGCGCACGTGCATGCCCCCGCTCGATACGAGGACTGACTCCCCTGGGGAGACTCCAGAAGTACCCCAGGATCCATGTCTGCACTGGAGAGGAATCCTCAGGTTCCTGCACCAACTCCACACAAGGTCTTAGGCCCGTACATCGAAGTGAGAGGAATCCCGAGAGGCCCCAGAGCAACTCGCATGGGGACTGGCCTTTCCTGAGGCCAGCACAGCGGGTCCCTGAGGTCCCCGTCGTAAGTCGAGAGCACCTGCCGCAACTCGAGAAAAACCAGGAGGTTCTCCCCTCCAGGTGAGCTGAGTCCCATTTCCGTTGAGGTATCTCGAGGCTAATCACACCTTACCTCTGGAACTTCCAAAGGGTCCTTCACACCCTTACTGCAACTCAAGATGTTCCCCGACATACCCGTCTCCACTCGAGAGGAAGCACGAGAGTCCCGCCTACATCCAGAGGAGCCCTGTTTCCGCCTTCTAGCTCGAGAGGAGGGATCCTTTCCCTGCGTGGTCGGGATAGAATTCCCGGTGTTCCCGTCACATCTCAAGAGGAATCGCGCTCCACAGGAAAGGTGAGAGGAACTCCAGGGTCGTGCCACCATTCCCAGAGTCCCCTGGATCTCTCAGTCCATTCCAGGGAAACCTGTTTTCCCTTCACTGCCTCGACTTTCAAGCCGAGGATCGACTCACACCTCGGTGGCACGTGGGACAGCCCTGTGGGAAAGCCTCATGGGAAAGCCTCGTGGGAAAGCCTCGTGGGAAAGCCTCGTGGGAAAGCCTCGAGGGAAAGGCACAGATCCCTTGATCCAAGCATACAGAAGCGTGACACTGCTGCTTCAGCTCAGGAGGAAAGCGCACGTGCATGCCCCCGCTCGAGACGAGGACTGACTCCCCTGGGGAGACTGCAGAAGTACCCCAGGATCCATGTCTGCACTGGAGAGGAATGCTCAGGTTCCGGCACCGACTCCATACAAGATCTTAGGCCCTGGCATCGACGAGAGAGGAATCCCGAGAGGCCCCAAAGCAACTCGCATGTGGACTGGCCTTTCCTGAGGCCACCAGAGCGGGTCCCTGAGGTCCCCGTCGTAAGTCGAGAGCGCCTGCCGCAACTCGAGAAAATCCAGGAGGTTTTCCCCTCCAGGCGAGGTGAGGCCCATTTCCGCTCAGGCATCTCGAGGCAAATCACACCTATCATCTGGAAATTCCAAAGGGTCCTTCACACCCTTGCTGCACCTCAAGAATTTCCCCGACATACACGTCTCCACTCGAGAGGAAGCACTAGAGTCCCGCCATATCCAGAGGTGCCCCGTTTGCGCCTCATAGCTCGAGAGGAGGGATCCTGTCCCTGCGAGGTCGGAAAAGAATTTCCGGCATTCCCGTTGCATCCCAAGATGAGGCGCTCTCCACAGGAAAGGCGAGAGGAACTCCAGGGTCGTGCCACCATTGCCAGAGTTCCACTGATGACTCAGTCCATTAAAGGGAAATCTGTTTTCCCAGCACTGCCTCGACTTTCAAGCCGAGGATCGACACACACCAAGGTGGCACGTGGGACAGCACTGTGGGAAAGCCTCGTGGGAAAGCCTCGAGGGAAAGCCACTGATCCCTTGATTCACGTGAAGGCAAGTGTGAAACTGCTGCTAGAGTCGGGAGGAAAGCACACGTGCATGCCCCCTCTTGAGACGAGGACTGACTCTCCCTGGGGAGACTCCAGAAGTACCCCAAGATCCATGTCAGCACTCGAGAGGAATCCTCCGTTTCCGACACCGACTCCACAAAAGGTCGTAGGCCCCGGCATCGTCTCTAGAGGAATCCCGAGAGGCCCCCGAGCAACTCGCATGGGGACTGGCCTTTCCTGAGGCCACAAGAGCGGGTCCCTGAGGTCCCCGTCGTAAGTTGAGAGCACTTGCCGCAACTCGAGAAAATCCAGGAGATTCTCCCCTCCAGTCGACAGGAGACCCATTTCTGCTGAGGCGTCTCGAGGCTAATCACACCTAACCTCTGGAACTTCCAAAGCGTCCTTCACACCCTTGCTGCAACTCAAGAAGTTCCCCGACATACCCGTCTCCACTCGAGAGGAAGCACGAGAGTTCTGCCCACATCCAAAGGAGCCCCGTTTCCTACTCTTGCTCGAGAGAAAGGATCCTGTCCCTGCGTGATGGGAAAGAATTCCCGGTGTTCCTTTCGCATCTCAAGAGGAGGCGCTCTCCACAGGAAAGGCGAGAGGAACTCCAGGGTCGTGCCACCACTCCCACAGTCCCCCAGATGTCTCAGTCCATTCCAGGGAAACCTGCTTTCCCTGCACTGCCTCGACGTTCAAGCCGAGGATCGACTGACACCACGGTGGCACGTGGGACAGCCCTGTGGGAAAGCCTCGTGGGAAAGCCTCGAGGGGAAGGCACAGATCCCTTGATCCACGCGAAGGGAAGCACGACACTGCAGCTACAGCTCGGGGGGAAAGTGCAGGTGCATGCCCCCACACGAGACGAGGCCTGACTCCCCTGGGGAGACTCCAGAAGTACCCCAAGTTCAATGTCAGCACTGGAGAGGAATCCTCGGTTCTGGCACCATCTTCACACAAGGTCTTAGGCCCCGGCATCGATGGGAGAGGAATCCCGAGAGGCCCCGAGCAACTCGCATGGGGACTGGCCTTTCCTGAGGCCACCAGAGCGGGTCCCAGGGTCCCCGTCGTAAGTCGAGAGCACCTGCTGCAACTCGAGAAAATCCAGGAGGTTCTCCTCTCCAGGAGAGACGAGGCCCATTTCCGCTCCGCCGTCTCGAGGCTAATCACACCTAACCTCTGGAAATTCCAAAGGGTCCTTTACCCCCTTGCTGCAACTCAAGCATTTCCCCGACATACCCGTCTCCACTCGAGAGGAAGCACGAGAGTCCCGCCCACATCCAGAGGAGCCCCGATTCCGCCTCCTAGCTCGAGAGGAAGGGACCATTCCCTGCGTGGTCTTGGAAAGAATTCCCGGCATTCCAGTCGCATCTCAGGAGGATGCTCTCTCCACATGAAAGGCGAGAGGAACTCCAGGTTCATGTCACCATTCCCAGAGACCCCCAGATATCTCAGTCCATTCCAGGGAAACATGTTCTCCCTGAACTGCCTCGAATTTCAAGCCGAGGATCGACTCACACCACGGTGGCACGTGGGACAGACCCTTGGGAAAGCCTCGTGGGAAAGCCTAGTGGGAAAGCCTCGAGGGAAAGCCACAGGTCCCTTGATCCATGCGAAGGGAAGCGTGACACTGCTGCTACAGCTCGGGAGGAAAGCCCACGTGCATGCCTCCACTCGAGACGAGGACTGACTCCCCTGGGGAGACTCCAGAAGTACCCAAAGATCCATGTCAGCACTGGAGAGGAATCCTCAGGTTCCGGCACCGACTCCACACATGGTCTTAGGCCTCGGCATCGACGGGAGAGGAATCCCGATAAGACCCCGAGCAACTCGCATGGGGACTGGCCTTTCCTGAGGCCACCAGAGCGGGTCCATGATGTCCCCTTCAGAAGTCGAGAGCACCTGCGGCAACTCGAGAAAACCCAGGAGGTGCTCCCCTCCAGGCGAGATGAGGTTCCATTTCCTATAAGGCGTCTCAAGGCTAATCACACCTAACCTCTGGAACTTCCAAAGGGTCCTTCACACCCTTGCTACAACTCAAGAAGTTCCCCGACAAACCCGTCTCCACTCGAGAGGAAGCACGAGAGTCCCGCCCACATCCAGAGGAGCCCCGTTTCCTCCTCCTAGCTCGAGAGGAGGGATCCTTTCCCTGCGTGGTCGGGAAAGAATTCCCAGCGTTCCCGTCGCATCTCAAGAGGAGGCGCTCTCCACAGGAAAGCGAGAAGAACTCCAGTGTCGTATCACCATTCCCAGAGTCCCCCAGATGTCTCAGTCCATTCCAGGGAAACCATGTTTTCCCTGCACTGCCTCGACGTTCAAGCCGAGGATCGACTCACCCACGGTGGCACGTGGGACAGCTCTGTGGGAAAGCCTCGTGGGAAAGCCTCATGGGAAAGCCTCGTGGGAAAGCCACAGATCCCTTGATCCACACTAAGGGACCGTGACACTGCTGCTACAGCTCGGGAGGAAAGTGCACGTGCATGCCCCCCTCGAGACGAGGACTGACTCCCCTCGGTAGACTCCAGAAGTACCCCAAGGTCCATGTCAGCACTGGAGAGGAATCCTCAGGTTCTGAACCGACTCCACACAAGATCTTAGGCCCCGGAATCGACAGAAGAGGAATCTCGAGTGTCCCCCGAGCAACTCGCATGGGGAATTGGCCTTTCCTGAGGCCACCAAAGCGGGTCTCTGAGGACACTGTGGTAAGTGGAGAGCACCAACCCCAACTCGAGAGCAACCAGGAGGTTCTCCCCGCCAGGCGTGATGAGGTCCCATTTCCTCTGAGGAGTCTTGAGGCTAATCACACCTAACCTCTGGAACTTCCAAAGGGTCCTTCACACCCTTGCTGCAACTCAAAAAGTTCCCCGACATACCCGTCTCCACTCGAGAGGAAGCGAGAGAGTCCCGCCCAAATCCAGAGGAGCCCCGTTTCCGCCTCATACCTCGAGAGGAGGGATCCTTTCCCTGTGTGGTCGGGAAAGAATTCCTGGCCTTGCCTGTCGACATCTCAAGAGGAGGCGCTCTCCACAGGAAAGGCGAGAGGAACTCCAGGGTCGTGCCACCATTCCCAGAGTCCCCCAGATGTCTCAGTCCATTCCAGGGAAAACTGTTTTCCCTGCACTGCCTCGATTTCATGCCGAGGATGGACTCACACCACGGTGGCACGTGGGACAGCCCTGTGGGAAAGACTGCTGGGAAAGCCTCATGGAATAGCCTCAAGGGAAAGACACTGATCCCTTGATCCACTCGACGGGAAGCGTGACACTGCTGCTACAGCTCGGGAGGAATCGAACTGCATGCCGCCACTCGAGACGAGGACTGACTCCCCTGGGGAGACTCCAGAAGTACCCCAAGATCCATGTCAGCTTGGAGAGGAATGCTCAGGTACCGGCACCAACTCGTCACGAGGTCTTAGGCCCCGGGATCGACGGGAGAGGAATCCCGAGAGGCCCCCGAGCAACTCGCATGGGGACTGGCCTTTCCTGAGGCCACCAGAGCGGGACCCTGTGGTCCCCGTCGAAAGTCGAGAGCACTTCCCCAACTCGAGAAAATCCAGGAGGTTCTCCCCTCCAGGTGAGATGAAGCCCATTTCCGCTGAGGCGTCTCGAGGCTAATCACGTCTATCTTCTGGAACTTCCAAAGGGTCCTTCACACCCTTGCGGCAACTCAATAAGTTCCCCGACATACCCGTCTCCACTCGAGAGGAAGCACGAGAATCCTGCCCACATCCAGAGGAGCCCCGATTCCGCCTCAAAGCTCGAGAGAAGGGATCTTTTCCCTGCGTGTGCGGGAAAGAATTCCCGGCATTCCCGTCTCATCTGAAGTGGAGGCACTCTCCACAGGAAAGGCGAGAGGAACTCCAGGGTCGTGCCACCATTCCCAGATTCCCCGGGATGTCTCAGTCCATTCCAGGGAAAACTGTTTTCCCTTGCACTGCCTCGACTTTCAAGCCGAGGATCGACTCACACCACGGTAGCACGTGGGAGAGTCCTGTGGGAAAGCCTCCTGGGAATGCTTCGTGGGAAAGCCTAGAGGGAAAGCCACTGATCCCTCGATCCACTCGAAGGGAAGCGTGACATTGCTGCTACAGCTAGGGAGGGAAGCGCACGTTATGCCCCCAATCGAGACAAGAACTGACTCCCCTGGGGAGACTCCAAAGTACCCCAAGATCCATGTCAGCAATGGAGAGGAAATCCTCAGGTTCCAGAACCAACTCCACACAAGGTCTTAGGCCCCGGCATCAACGGGAGAGGAATCCCGAGAGGCCCGCGAGCAACTCCCATGGGGACTGGCCATTCCTGAGGCCACCAGAGCGGGACCCTGAGGTCCCTATCGAAAGGCGAGAGCACCTGCCGCAACTCGAGAAAATACAGGAGGTTCTCCCCTCCAGGCGAGATTAGGCCCATTTCCGCTGAGGCGTCTCGAGGCTAATCACACCTAACCTCTGGAACTTCCAAAGGGTCCTTCACACCCTTGCTTCAACTCAAGAAGTTCCCCGACATACCCGTCTCCACTCGAGAGGAATCACGAGAGTCCCGCCCAAATCCAGAGGAGCCACGTTTCCACCTAATGGATCGAGAGGAGGGATCCTTTCCCTGCGTGTTCGGGAAAGAATTCCCCGCGTTCCCGTCGCATCTCAAGAGGAGGTGCTCTCCACAGGAAAGGCGAGAGGAACTCCAGGGTCGTGCCACCATTCCCAGAGTTCCCCAAATGACTCAGTCCATTCCAGGGAAACCTGTTTTCCCTGAACTTCCTCGACTTTCAAGCCAAGGATCGACTCACACCACGGTGTCACGTGGGACAGCCCTGTGGGAAAGCCTCGTGGGAAAGCCTCGTGGGAAAGCCTCGAGGGAAAGCCACAGTTCCCTTGATCCACGCGAAGGGAAGTGCGACACTGCTGCTACAGCTCGGGAGGAAAGCGCACGTGCATGCCCCCACTCGAGACGAGGACTGACTCCCCTGGGGAGACTCCAGAAGTACCCCAAGATCCATGTCAGCACTGGAGAGGAATGCTCAGGTTCCGGCACCGACTCTACACAAGATCTTAGGCCCCGGCATCCACGGGAGAGGAATCCTGAGAGGCCCCCGAGCAACTCGCATGGGGACTGGCCTTTCCTGAGGCCACCAGAGCGGGTCCCTGAGGTCCCCGTCATAAGTCGAGAGCACCTGCCGCAACTCGAGAAAATCCAGGAGGTTCTCCCCTCCAGGCGAGATGAGGCCCATTTCCGCTGAGGCGTCTCGAGGCTAATCACACTTAACCTCTGGAACTTCCAAAGGGTCCTTTACACCCTTGCTGCAAATCCAGAATTTCCCCGACATACCCGTCTCCACTTGAGAGGAAGCACGAGAGTCCCGCCCACATACAGAGGAGCACCGTTTCCGCCTCCTAGCTCGAGAGGAGGGATCCTTTCCCTCCGTGGTCGGGAAAGAATTCCCGGCGTTCCCGTCGCATCTCAAGAGGAGGCTCTCTCCACAGGAAAGTCGAGAGGAAGTCCAGGGTCGTGCCACCATTCCCAGATTCGCCCAGATGTCTCAGTCCATTCCAGGGAAACCTGTTTTCCTTGCACTGGGTTGACTTTCAAGCCATCGATCGACTCACACCACGGTGGCACGTGGGATAGCCCTGTGGGAAAGCCTCGTGGGAAAGCCACAGATCCCTTGATCCAGGCGAAGGGAAGCATGACACTGGTGCCACAGCTCCGGAGGTAAGCGCACGTGCATGCGCCCACTCAAACGAGGACTGACTCCCCTGGGGAGACTCCAGAAGTACCCCAAGATCCATGTCAGCACTGCAGAGGAATCCTCAGGTTCCGGCACCGACTCCACACAAGGTCTTAGGCCCCGGCATCGATGGTAGAGGAATCCCGAGAGGCCCCCTAGCAACTCGCATGTGGACTGGCCTTTCCTGAGGCCACCAGAGCGGGTCCCTGAGGTCCCCGTCGTAAGTCGAGAGCACCTGCCGCAACTCGAGAAAATCCAGGAGGTTCTCCCCTCCAGGCGAGATGAAGCCCATTTCCGCTGAAGCGTCTGGAGGCTAATCACACCTAACCTCTGGAACTTCCAAAGGGTCCTTCACACCCTTGCTGCAACTCAAGAAGTTCCCCGACATACCCGTCTCCTCTCGATAGGAAGCACGAGGGTCCCGCCCACATCCAGAGGAGCCCCTTTCCTCCTCGTAGCTCGAGATGTGGGATCCTTTCCCTGCTTCGTCGGGAAAGAATTCCCGGCGTTCCCGTCGCATCTCAAGTGGAGGCGCTCTCCACAGGAAATGCGAGAGGAACTCCAGAGTCGTGCCACCATTCCAAGAGTCCCCTAGATGTCTCAGTCCATTCCAGAGGAACCTGTTTTCCCTGCACTACCTCGACTTTCACGCCGAGGTTCGACTCACACCTCGGCGGCATGTGGGACAGCCCTCTGGGATAGCCTCGTGGTAAAGCCTGGAGGAAAAGCCACAGATCACTTGATCCACGCGACCGGAAGTGTGACACTGCTGCTACAGCTCGGGAGGAAAGCGCACGTGCATGCCCCCATTCGAGACGAAGACTGACTTCCCTGGGGGGGCTCCAGAAGTACCCCAAGATCCATGTCAGCACTGTAGAGGAATCCTCAGGTTCCTGCCCCAACTCCTCACAAGGTCTTTTTTTTTTCTTTCCTTTTTACTCTTTTCTTTGCATTTATTTAAACACAGTTCTCAAAACTTTTGAGTGAAATTGGGCGTCCTTTGGTAAGCAAAGAACCTGAAAGTAGTATTTAAAAAACGAACAGGCAAAGTCTTCAGATCATCCACAACACAGGTGTAGTGTTCCCTTCCTTTTTCTCAAAACTCTGAAGCATCCAGTTTTTCCATATAGTCTTAAAAGCTAGAAGAACAAGAGTACATTTGTGGTGGAATATTATTTTCACTTGCTGATTACTAATTGAAATACCATTATCCCCTTCTAACAGCTTTAAGAAATAGCCTTTTTAAGGCATACATTGTTGCAACTCATCTTATTCCCTGCTATGTATAATACAGATTACATAAAGGCTGTCAAAGTCACATTTATATAAGAATTAAGCATTTGCTGTATTGAAAGATCTTTAGTTTTTAACACTAGCAGTATAGAGTTACAGAGCGTAATTTTTATCACTTAACTGCAGGTATATTAAGTATGGTATGTTTCATGGACTCGAGGAAAACGGGCATTTTTTTCTTTAATTTACTACTGACAATCTAATCAGAACAGTTCTCCTAAGCATTGATATGTTAGAAAGAAAAGTAAAAACCAAACGTTATTGTTGCTTTTTGCCATTTGGTAGCATTTTACACACAGGCTTCAATCTTCAGAATACCCTGTATTCAGTAGAAAAACCATTTAAATGAAGTTCTGTACAATAGAAACTTCTCAGCAGTCAAAATTTTAGACTGTAAAAAAATACATGTAAAACATACTTTTCTGAAAACACTTAACTTTGAACAAAGCACCGAACTACACAAATGCAGAATGAAAACAGCATTTCAACTCCACCAAAAGTAGTCATCATAAAAGGTGTAAAAAGTCACCTAACTTCACCAGGCACTGTTCACTTTTTAAACAGGAGACAATAAAAAATATTGTCCACAAACAATATCCCAACTCTAGGGCAGGTTTCAGAAAGTCTTCATCTTCATGCTTTAATAGCGACGAGGTGAGTATGATCGCGATCTGGAACGTGATCTGTATCCTCCACGACTATAGTAGGGAGAAGGTGACCGTCTTCTGTATTTCTGATCCCTGTCTTGAGCAGCTCTCCATCCTCCTCCTCCTCCTCCTCCTCCTCTGTACGATCTGCTGTAATAGTCCCGATCATCATAGCCTCGATCATATCCTCTGTCATAGTAATCTCGACGGCGTGAGCTGCCATAGGTAGGTCTCCCCATGTAAATTCCTGCTGTTGGAGTATGTGGTCTTTTCGTTATGGAGAAGTCAACTCTGATCCTACATCCATCAAGCTCCATTCCATTGGCACACTCTTTTGCTTCCTTGGCATCATCTACATTTTCAAAGTATACAAAGGCAAATCCTCTTGAACGTCTAGACTGCTGGTCATATACAATAGATACATCAGCAATTGGGCCATATTTAGAGAACATTTCTCTTAGATCTCTTTCTGTAGTATACAAGCTCAATCCAAATACTCCAAGACAACAGTTAGGATCAGGATTTGCCCGATTCCCAACATGACGCCAGCGAGTAGACATGGGAGGAATGACTGTGGCTATGCCGTCTTCGATAATCTCTGCTGTAAGATCTGCTACGAGATCTTCTATGGGACCGGGACCGAGATCGTGACCTTGTATAATGCCTCCGAGAACTTCTTCTGGATCTAGACCTAGATTCCGATCTGGACCTGGACTTTGATCTGGAACGCCTGGAATCTTCCTTGGAGCGAGACCTTGCAGGGGTATGACTTGCAGATTTCCCAGATCCATGAGCACTTCCGCTTCTGGAAGGCAGAACGGGATTCCCCCTCGCCGTAGTTCTCCTCGCCGCTGTCGCTCATGACTTTCACTGCTGTCGCCGCTCGATGTGCTTCAATCGAAGCTGCCAACCTCTCGCACCTTCAGTGTAGAGGCTCCGCCGCAGGCCTCACACCCACACACCCGGTTGCCCCAGGCACTGAGAACCGAAACGCTCCGCGCCGGCCTCCGCTCGGGCTCTCCACACAAGGTCTTAGGCCCCGGGCAATCGACGTGAGAGGAATCCTGAGAGGCCCCCTAGCAACTCCCATGGGCACTGGCCTTTTCTGAGGCCACAGGAGCGGGTCCCTGAGGTCCCCATGCTAAGACGAGAGCACCCTGCTCCAACTCAGATAATCCAGGAGGTTCTCCCCTCCAGGCGAGATGAGGCCCATTTCCCCTGAGGCATCTCGGAGGCTAAATCACACCTAACCTCTGGAACTTCCAAAGGGTCTTTGACACCCCTGCTGCAAGTCAAGAAGATCCACCGACATAACCCGTCTCCACTCGAGATGAAAGCACGAGGGTCCCGCCCACATCAGAGGAGCCCCGTTTCCGCCTCGTATCTAGAGAGGAGGGATCCTTTCCTGCGTGGTCGGAAAGAATTCCTGGCGTTCCCGTCGCATCTCAAGAGGAAGTGCTCTCCACAGGAAAGGCCAGAGAGGAACTCCAGGTCGTGCCACCATTCCAAGAGTTCCCCAGATGTCTCAGTCCATTCCAGAGGAACCTGTTTTCCCTGCACTGCCACGACTTTCACGCCGAGGATCGTCTCACACCAAGGTGGCATGTGGGACAGCCCTGTGGGAAAGCCTCATGGGAAAGCCTAGAGGGAAAGCCACAGATCCCTTGATCCACGCGACGGGAAGCGTGACACTGCTGCTACCGCTCGGGAGGAAAGCGCACGTGCATGCCCCCACTCGAGACGAGGACTGACTCCCCTGGGGAGACTCCAGAAGTACCACAAGATCCATGTCAGCACTGGAGAGGAATCTTCAGGTTCCAGCCCCGACTTCACACAAGGTCTTAGGCCCCGGCATCGACAGGAGAGGAATCCTGAGAGGCCCCCTAGAAACTTGAATGGGGACTGGCCTTTCCTGAGGCCACCAGAGCTGGCCCCTGAGGTCCCCGTCGTAAGTCGAGAGCACCTGCCGCAACTCGAGAAAATCCAGGAGGTTCTCCCCTCCAGGCGAGATGAGGCCCATTTCCACTGAGGTGTCTCGAGGCTAATCACACCTAACCTCTGGAACTTCCAAAAGGTACTTTACACCCTTGTGCTGCAACTCAATATGTTCCCCGACATACCCGTCTCCACTCGAGAATAAGCAAGATGGTCCCCCCCACATCCACAGGAGGCGCGTTTCCGCCTCGTCGCTCGAGATGAGGGATCCTTTCCTTCCGGGGGCCAGCGTGAGGAATTCCGCCTATCGCAAAGGTCATGAGGAAGGAGGCTTGGCATGCCAAAGGCGTGCTCAAGCCTCAGGTAACCCCCTGTTCCCGAGCATCGAACCCCAAAACCAGAGTCTGTTTATGCTCTCACCTACACTTCTGACTTTACGGGGGCTCTCCCCCCATAACTGTTTCTCTCGGAGAAG
>NW_017203206.1:0-6110 GCF_001704415.2 Capra hircus
TCAAGGAAAGGGCCACGCTGCCAATAGCGAGTTGCTACGGGTGGCCTCTCGGGATTCCTCTCCCGTCGATGCCGGCCTAAGATCTTGTGTGGAGTCGGTTCCGGAACCTGAGGATTTTCCTCTCCAGTGCTGAAATGGATCTTGGGGAACTTCTGGACTCTCCTCAGTGGAGTCAGTCCTCGTCTCGAGTGGGGGCATACAAGTGCGCTTTACTCTCGAGCTGTAGCAGCATTGTAACGCTTCCCTTCGCGTGGATCAAGGGATCTGTGGCTTTCCCTCGAGGCTTTCCCACGAGGCTTTCCCAGGAGGCTTTCGCACAGGGCTGTCCCACGGGGCACCGTGGTGTGAGTCGATCCTCTGCTTGAAAGTCGAAACAGTGCAGGGAAAACAGTTTTCCCTGGAATGGACTTAGACATCTGGAGGACTCTGGGAATGGTGGCATGACACTGGAGTTCCTCTCGCCTTTCCGTGGAGAGTGCCTCCTCTTGAGATTCGACGGGAACGCCGGGAATTCTTTCCCGACCACACAGGGAAAGGATCGCTCCTCTCGAGCTAGGAGGCGGAAACGGGGCTCCTCTGGATGTGGGCGGGACATTCGTGCTTCCTCTCGAGTGGAGACGGGTATGTAGGGGAACTTCTGAGTTGCAGCAAGGTGTGAAGGACCCTTTGGAAGTTCCAGAGGTTAGGTGTGATTAGCCTTGAGACGCCTCAGTGGAAATGGGCCTCATCTCTCCTGGAGGGGAGAACCTCCTGGATTTTCTCGAGTTGCGGCAGGTGCTCTCGACTTAGGTCGGGGACCTCAGAGACCCGCTCTGGTGGCCTCAGGAAAGGCCAGTCCCCATGCGAGTTGCTCGTGGGCCTCTCGGTATTCCTCTCCCGTCGATGGCGGGGCCTAAGACCTTGTGTGGAGTCGGTGCCGGAACCTTAAGATTCCTCTCCAGTGCTGACATGGATCTTGGGGTACTTCTGGAGTCTCCCCAGGGGAGTAAGTACTCGTCTCCATTGGGGCATGCAGGTGCCATTTCCTCCCGAGCTGTAGCGGGAGTGTCACGTTTTCCCTTCGCGTGGATCAAGGGATCTGTGGCTTTCCCTCGAAGCCTTCCCTCGAGGCTTTCCCACGAGGCTTTACCACTGGTCTGTCCCACGTGCCACCGTTGTGTGAGTCGATCCTCGGCTTGAAAGTCGAGGCAATGCAGGGAAAACAGGTTTCCCTGGAATGGACTGAGACATCTGGGGGACTCTGGGAATGGTGACACGACCCTGGAATTCCTCTCGCCTTTCTTGTGGAGAGCGCCTCCTCTTGAGATGCGACGGGAACGCCGGGAATTCTGTCCCGACCACGCAGGGAAAGGATCCCTCCTTTCGAGCTATGAGGCGGAAAAGGGGCTCCTCTGGATGTGGACGGGATTCTCGTGCTTTCTCTCGAGTGGAGACGAGTATGTCGGGGAACTTCTTGAGGTGCAGCAAGGGTGTGAAGGACCCTCTGGAAGTTCCAGAGGTTAGGTGTGATTAGCCTCGAGAGCCTGCAACGGAAATGGGCATCATCTCGCCTGGAGGGAGAACCTCCTGGATTTCTCGAGTTCGGCAGGTGCTCTCGAGTTATGACGGGGACCTCAGGGACCGCGTCTGGTGGCCTCAGGAAAGTCCAGTCCCCATGCGAGTTGCTCGGGGGTCTCGGATATCCTCTCCTCGATGACGGGGCACAAGACCATGTGTGGTGTCGGTGCCGGGAACCTGAGGATTCCTCTCCAGTGCTGACATGGATCTTGGGGTACTTCTGGAGTCTCCCCAGGGGAGTCAGTCCTCGTCTCGAGTGGGGGCATGCACGTGCGCTTTCCTCCCGAGCTGTAGAAGCAGTGTCAAGCTTTCCTTCGCGTGATCAAGGGATCTGTGGCTTTCCTCGAGGCTTTCCCACTAGGCTATCCGCGAGGGCTTTTCGCACAGGGCTGTCCCACTTGCCTCGTGGTGTGAGTCGATCCTCAGCTTGAATGTCGAGGCAGTGCAGGGAAAACAGGTTTCCCTGATTGGACTGAGACATCTGGGGACTCTGGGAATGGTGGCACGACCCTGGAGTTCCTCTCGCCTTTCCTGAGGAGCGCGCCTGCCTCTTGAGATGAGATGGGAACGCCGGGAATTCTTTGCCGACCAGCAGGGAAAGGATCCCTCCTCTCGAGCTAGGAGGCGGAAACGGGGCTCCTCCTGGATGTGGGCGAGACTCTCGTGCTTCATCTCGAGTGGAGACGGGAATGTCGGGGAACTTCTTGAGTTGCAGCAAGGGTGTGAAGGACCCTTTGGAAGTTCAAGAGGTAGGTGTGATTACTCTCGAGACGCCTCAGCGAAATGGGCCTCATCTCGCTTGGAGGGGAGAACCTGCCTGGATTTTCTCGAGTGACGGCAGGTGCTCTCGACTAACGACGGGGACCTCAGGGACCCGCTCTGGTGGCCTCAGGAAAGGCCAGTCCCCATGCAAGTTGCTCGGCGGGCCACTCGGGATTCCTCTCCGTCGATGCCGGGGCCTAAGACCTTGTGTGGAGTCGTGCGGAACTGAGGATTCCTTCCCAGTGCTGACATGGATCTTGGGTACTTCTGGAGTCTCCCCAGGGGAGTCAGTCCTCGTCTCGAGTGGGGCATGCACGTGCTCGTTCCTCCCGAGCTGTAGGGCAGCAGTGTCACGCTTCCTTCGCGTGGATGCAAAAGGATTTGTGGATTTCCCTCGAGGCTTTCCCACGAGGCTTTCCCACGAGGCTTTCCCACAGGGCTGTCCCACGTGCCACGTGGTGTGAGTCGATCCTCGGCTTGAAAGTCGAGGCAGTGCAGGGAATACAGGTATCCTGGAATGGACTGAGACATCTGGGGTCTCTGGAATGGTGACACGACCCTGGAGTTCCTCTCGCCTTTCTTGTGGAGAGCGCATCCACTTGGCATGCGACGGGAACGCGCGGAATTCTTTCCCGACCACTCAGGGAAAGGATCACTTCTCTCGAGCTAGCAGGGGGAACGGGGCTCCTCTGGATGTGGGCGGGACTCTAGTGCTTCCTCTCGAGTGGAGACGGTATGTCGGGGAACTTCTTGAGTTGCAGCAAGGGTGTGAAGGACCCTTTGGACCTTCCAGAGGTTAAGTGCGAATAGCCTCGAGACGCCTCAGCGGAAATGGGCCTCATCTCGCCTGGAGGGGAGAACTCCTGGATTTTCTCGATTTGCTGCAGGTGCTCTTGACTTACGACGGGACCTCAGGGACCCCTCTGCTGGCCTCAGGAAAGGCCAGTCCCCATGCGAGTTGCTCCGGGGCCTCTCGGGATTCCTCTCCAGTCGATGCTGGGGCCTGAGACTTGTCTGGATACAGTTCCGGAACCTGAGGATTCCTCTCCAGTGCTGACATGGATCTTAGGGTACTTCTGGAATCTCCCCAGGGGAGTCAGTCCTCGTCTCGAGTGGGAGCATGCACGTGCCGCTTTCCTCCCGAGCTGTAGCAGCAGTGTCACGCTTCCCTTCGCGGGAACAAGGGATCTGTGGCATTCCCTCGAGGCTTTCCCACGAGGCTTTCCCACGAGGCTTTCCTGCAGGGCTGTCCCACGTGCCACCGTTGTGTGAGTCGATCCTCGGCTTTAAGTCGAGGCAGTCCAGGGAAACAGGTTTCCCTGGAATGGACTGAGACATCTGGGGACTCTGGGAGTGGTGGCATGACCTGGAGTTCTCTGGCCTTTCCTGTGGAGAGCGCCTCCTCTTGAGATGCGACGGGAACGCCGGGAATTCTTGTCCCGACCACGCAGGGAAAGGATCCTCCTTTCGAGCTATGAGGCGGAAAAGGGGCTCCTCTGGATGTGGACGGGATTCTCGTGCTTTCTCTCGAGTGGAGACGAGTATGTCGGGAACTTCTTGAGGTGCAGCAAGGGTGTGAAGGACCCTCTGGAAGTTCCCAGAGGTTAGGTGTGATTAGCCCTCGAGATGCCTCAACGGAAATGGGCATCATCTCGCCTGACGGGAGAACCTCCTGGATTCTCTCGAGTTTCGGCAGGTGCTTTCGAGTTATGACGGGGACCTCAGGGACCCGGTCTGGTGGCCTCAGGAAAGTCCAGTCCCATGCGAGTTGCTCGGGGTGTCTCCGGATATTCTCCCATCGATGACGGGGCACAAGACCATGTGTGGTGTCCGGTGCCGGAACCTGAGGATTCCTCTCCAGTGCTGACATGGATCTTGGGGTACTTCTGGAGTCTCCCAGGGGAGTCAGTCCTCGTCTCGAGTGGGGCATGCACGTGCGCTTTCCTCCCGAGCTGTAGAAGCAGTGTCAAGCTTCCCTTCGCGTGGATCAAGGGATCTGTGGCTTTCCCTCGAGGCTTTCCCACTAGGCTATCCCGCGAGGCTTTTCCACAGGGCTGTCCCACTTGCCTCCGTGGTGTGAGTCGATCCTCAGCTTGAATGTCGAGGCAGTGCAGGGAAAACAGGTTTCCCTGGATTGGACTGAGACATCTGGGGACTCTGGGAATGGTGGCACGACCCTGGAGTTCCTCTCGCCTTTCCTGAGGAGCGCGCCTCCTCTTGAGATGAGATGGGAACGCCGGGAATTCTTTGCCGACCACGCAGGGAAAGGATCCCTCCTCTCGAGCTAGGAGGCGGAAACGGGGCTCCTCTGGATGTGGGCGAGACTCTCGTGCTTCATCTCGAGTGGAGACGGGAATGTCGGGGAACTTCTTGAGTTGCAGCAAGGGTGTGAAGGACCCTTTGGAAGTTCAAGAGGTTAGGTGTGATTACTCTCGAGACGCCTCAGCGGAAATGGGTCTCATCTCGCCTGGAGGGGAGAACCTCCTGGATTTTCTCGAGTTGCGCCAGGTGCTCTCAACTTACGACGGGGACCTCAGGGACCCGCTTTGGTGTCCTCAGGAAAGGCCAGTCACCATGCGAGTTGCTCGGAAGCCTCTCGTGATGTCTCTCCCTCTCCAGTGCTGTCTTGGATCTTGACTGGCCTTTCCTGAGGCCACCAGAGCGGGTCCCTGCGGTCCCCCGTAAGTCGAGAGCACCTGCCGCAACTCGAGAAAATCAAGGATGTTCTCCCCTCCAGGCAAAATGAAGCCTATTTCCGCTGACACATCTCAAGGCTAAGCACACTTAAACTCTGGAACTTCCAAAGGGCCCTTCACACCCTTGCTGCAAATCAAGAAGTTCCCCGACATACCCGTCTCCACTCAAGAGGAAGCACGATAGTTCCGCCCACATCCAGAGGAGCCCCGTTTCCGCCTCATAGCTCGAGAGGAGGGATCCTTTCCCTGGGAGGTCGGGAAAGAATTCCCGGCGTTCCCGTCCCATCTCAAGAGGAGGCGCTCTTCACAGGAAAGGCGAGAGGAACTCCAGGGACATGCCACCATTCTCCGAGTCCCCAGATGTCTCAGTCCATTCAGGGAAACCTGTTTCCCCGCTCTGACTCGACTTTCAAGCCGAGGATCGACTCACACCGCTGTGGCACGTGGGACAGCCCTGTGGCAAAGCCTCGTGGAAAAGCCTCGTGGGAAAGCCTCGAGGGAAAGCCGCAGATCCCTTGATCCACGCGAAGGGAAGCGCGACACTGCTGCTACAGCTGGGGAGGAAAGCGCACGTGCATGCCCTCAACCGAGACGAGGACTGACTCCCCTGGGGAGACTCCAGCAGTACACCAAGATCCATGTCAGCACTGGAGAGGAATCCTCAGGTTACAGCACCGACTCTACGTAAGGTCTGAGGCCCCGCATCGACGGAGAGGAATCCGGAGAGGCCCCGAGCAACTCGCATGGGGACTGGAATTTCCTGAGGCCACCAGAGCGGGTCCCTGAGGTCCCCATCGTAAGTCGAGAGCACCTGCCGCAACTCGAGAATCCAGGAGTTTTCCCCTCCAGGCGAGATGAGGCCCATTTCCATGAGGCATCTCGAGGCTAATCACACCTAACCTCTGGAACTTCCAAAGGGTCCTTCACACCCTTGCTGCAACTCAAGAAGTTCCCCGACATACCCCGTCTCCACTCGAGAGGAAGCACGAGAGTCCCGCCCACATCCAGAGGAGCCCCGTTTCCGCCTCCTAGCTCGAGAGGAGGGATCCTTTCCCTGCGTGGTGGGGAAAAGAATTTCCGCGTTCCCCGTTGCAT
>NW_017203207.1:0-6110 GCF_001704415.2 Capra hircus
ATACCAGTCTCCACTCGAGAGGAAGAACGAGAGTCCGCCCACATCCAAGGGAGCCCGTTTCCGACTCCTAGCTCGAGAGGAGGGATCCTTTCCTGCGTGGTCGGGAAAGAATTCCCGGCGTTCCATCGCATCTCAAGAGGGGGCGCTCTCCACAGGGAAGGCGAGAGGAACTCAGGGTCGTGCCACCATTCCCAGAGTCCCACAGATGTCTTAGTCCATTCCAGGGAAACCTGTTTTCCCTGCACTGCCTCGACTTTCAAGAAGAGGTTCGACTCACACCAAGGTGGCAGGTGGGACAGTCCTGTGGGAAAGCGTCGTGGAAAAGCGTCGTGGGAAAGCCTCGAGGGAAAGCCACAGATCCCTTGATCCTCGCGAAGGGAAGCTCAACACTGCTGCTACAGCTCGGAGGAAAGCGCACGTGCATGCCCCGACTCGAGACGAGGACTGACTCCCCTGGGGAGACTCCAGAAACACCCCAAGATACATGTCAGCACTGGAGAGGAATCCTCAGGTTTTGGCACAGACTCCACACAAGATCTTAGGTCCGGCATCGACGGGAGACGAATCCCGAGAGACCCATGAGCAACTCGCATGGGGACTTCCCTTTCGTGAGGCCACAAGAGGGGGTCCCTGATGTCACCGTCGTAAGTCGAGAGCACCTGCTGCAACTCGAGAAAATCCAGGAGGTTCTCCTTTCCTGGCGAGATGAGGCCCATTTCCGCTGAGGGGTCTCGAGGCTAATCACACCTAAACTCTGGAACTTCCAAAGGGTCATTCACACCCTTGCTGCAACTCAAGAAGTTTCCCAACATGCCCGTCTCCACTCGACAGGAAGCACGAGAGTCCGCCCACATCCAGAGGAGACCCGTTTCCGCCTCCAAGCTAGAGAGGAGGGATACTTTCCCTGCGTGGTCGGGAAAGAATTCCCGGCGTTCCCGTCGCATCTCAAGAGGAGGCGCTCTCCACAGGAAAGGCGAGAGGAACTCCAGGGTCGTTTCACCATTCCCAGAGCCCCCAGATGTCTCAGTCCATTCCAGGGAAACCTGTTTTCCCTGCACTGCCTCGACTTTCAAGCCGAGGATCGACTCACACCACGGTGGCACGTGGGACAGCCCTGTGGGAAAGCCTCGTGGGAAAGCCTCGTGGGAAAGCCTCTTGGGAAAGCCACAGATCACTTGATACTCGCGAAGGGAAGCGCGACACTGTTGCTAAAGCTCGGGAGGAAAGCGCACGTTCATGCCCCATTCGAGACGAGGGACTGTCTCCCCTGGGGAGACTCCAGAAGTACCCAAGATCCATGTCAGCACTGGAGAGGAATCCTCCGGTTCCGCCACCTACTCCACACAAGGTTTTATGCTCCGGCATCGACGGGAGAGGAATCCCTAGAGGCCCCGAGTAACTCGCATGGGGACCGTCCTTTCGATATGCACCAGAGCGGTCCCTGAGGTCCCGTCGTAAGTCGAGAGCACCTGCCACAACTCGAGAAAATCCAAGAGGTTCTCCCCTCCAGGCGAGATGAGGCCCATTTCTGCTGAGGCGTCTGGAGGCTAATCACACCTAACCTCTGGAACTTCCATAGGGTACTTCACACCCTTGCTGCAACTCAAGAAGTTCCCGACATACCCGTCCCCAGTCGAGAGGAAGCACGAGAGTCCCGCCCACATCCAGAGGAGCCCCGTTTCAGCTTCCTAGCTCGAGAGGAGCGATCCTTTCCCTGCGTGTTCGGGAAAGAATTTCTGGCGTTTCCGTTGCATCTCAAGAGGAGGCACTCTCCACAGGAAAGGCGAGAGGACTCCAGGGTCATTCCCCATTCCCAGAGTCCCCAGATTTCTCAGTCCATTCCAGGGAAACCTGTTTTCCCTGCACTGCCTCGACTTTCAAGCCGAGGATCGACTCACACCACGGTGGCACGTGGGACAGCCCTGTGGGAAAGCATCGTGGAAAAGCCTCCTGGGAAAGCCTGGAGGGAAAGCCACAGATCCCTTGATCACGCGAAGGGAAGCGTGACACTGCTGCTACAGCTCGGGAGGAAAGCGCACGTGCATGCCACCACTTAGAGGAGGACTGACTCCCCTGGGGAGACTCCAGAAGTACCCAAGATCCATGTCAGCACTGGAGTGGAATCCTCAGGTTCCGGCACCGACTCCACACAAGGTCTTAGGCCCCGGCATCGACGAGAGAGGAATCCGAGTGATCCCCGAGCAACTCGCAAGGGGACTGGCCTTTCCTGAGGCCACCAGAGCGCGTACTTGACGTCCCGGTCGTAGGTCGAGAGCACCTGCCGCAACTCGAGAAAATCCAGGAGGTTCTCCCCTCCAGGTGAGATGAGGCCCATTTCCGCTGAGGCGTCTCGAGGCTAATCACACCTAACGTCTGGAACTTCCAAAGGGTCCTTCACACCCTTGCTGCAACTCAAGAAATTTCTCGACATACCCGTTGCCACTCGAGAGGAACACGAGCGTCCCGCCCACATCGAGAGGAGCCCCGTTTCCGCCTCCTAGCTCGAGAGGAGGGATCCAATCCCTGCGTGGATGGGAAAGAATTCCCAGCGTTCCTGTCGCATCTCAAGAGAAGGCGCTCTCCACAGGAAAGGCGAGCGGAACTCCAGGGTCGTGCCACCATTCCCAGAGTCCCCCAGATGTCTCAGTCCATTCCAGGGAAACTTTTTTCCCTACACGGTCTCGACTTTCAGGACGAGGATCGACTCACACAACGGTGGCACGTGGGACAGCCCTTTGGGAAAGCCTCGAGGGAAAGCCACAGATCCCTTGATCCACGCGAGGGAACCATGACACTGCTGCTGCAGAGCTCGGGAGGAAAGCGCACGTGCATGCTCCCACTCGAGACAAGGACTGAATCCCCTGGGGAGACTCCAGTAGTACTCCAAAATCCATGTCAGCACTGGAGAGGAAACCTCAGTTTCCGGCACCGACTCCACACAAGTTCTTAGGCCCCGGCACCGACGGGAGAGGAATCCCGAGAGGTCCCGTGCAACTTGCATGGGGACTGGCCTTTCCTGAGGCCACCAGAGAGGGTCCCTGAGGGCACCGTCGTAGGTCGAGAGCACCTGCCGCAACTTGAATAAATCCAGGAGGTTCTCCCTTTCAGGCGAGATGAGGACCATTTCCACTGAGACGTCTCGAGGCTAATCACACCTAACCTCTGGAAGTTACAAAGCGTCCTTCACACTCTTTCTGCAACTCAAGAAGTTCCCGACATACCGTTTCCACTCGAGAGGAAGCACGAGTGTCCCGCCCACATCCAGATGAGCCCCGTTTCCGCCTCATAGCTCAACAGGAGGGATCCATTCCTGCGTGGTCGGGAAAAGAATTCCCGGCGTTCCGTCACATCTCAATAGGGAGCGCTCTCCACAGGAAAGGCGAGAGGTACTCCAGGGTCGTGCCACCATTCCCAGATCCCCCAGATGTCTCAGTCCATTCCACGGAAGCCTGTTTTCCCCGGCACTGACTCAACTTTCAAGACGAGGATCGACTGACACCACGGTGACACGTGGGACATCACCTTGGGAAAGCGTCGTGGGAAAGCCTAGTGGGAAAGCGTCGTGGGAAAGCCTCGCTTAAAGCCTCGAGGGAAAGCTACTGATCCTAGGATACATGGGAAGGGAAGCGTGACACTGCTGCTACAGTTCGGGAGGAAAGTGCACGTGCATGCCCCACTCGAGACGAGGACTGACTCCCCTGGGGAGACTCCAGAAGTACCCCAAGATCCATGTCAGAACTGGAGAGGAATTCTCAGTTTCCACGACTCCAAACAAGGTCTTAGGCCTGGCATCGATGGGAGAGGAATCCCGAGAGGACCCCGAGCAAATCGCATGGGGACTGGCCTTTCCTGAGGCCACCAGAGCGGGTCCCTGAGGTCCCCGTAGTAATTCGAGAGCACCTGCGCAACTTGAGAAAATCCAGGAGGTTCTCCCTTCTTGGCGAGATGAGGCCCATTTCCACTGAGTTCTCTCACGGCTAATCACACCTAACCTCTGGAACTTCCAAAGGGTCCTTCACAGCCTTTCTGCAATTCAAGCAGATCACCAACATACCAGTCTCCACTCGAGAGGAAGAACGAGAGTCCCGCCCACATCCAGAGGAGCCCCGTTTCCGACTCCTAGCTCGAGAGGAGGGATCCTTTCCCTGCGTGGTCGGGAAAGAATTCCGGGCGTTCCATCGCATCTCAAGAGGGGGGCGCTCTCCACAGGGAAGGCGAGAGGAACTCAAGGGTCGTGCACCATTCCAGAGTCCCACAGATGTCTTAGTCCATTCCAGGGAAACCTGTTTTCCCTGCACTGCCTCGACTTTCAAGAAGAGGTTCGACTCACACCAAGGTGGCAGGTGGGACAGTCCTGTGGGAAAGCGTCGTGGAAAAGCGTCGTGGGAAAGCTCGAGGGAAAGCCACAGATCCCTTGATCCTCGCGAAGGGAAGCTCAACACTGCTGCTACAGCTCGGAGGAAAGCGCACGTGCATGCCCGACTCGAGACGAGGACTGACTCCCCTGGGGAGACTCCAGAAACACCCCAAGATACATGTCAGCACTGGAGAGGAATCCTCAGGTTTTGGCACAGACTCCACACGAGATCTTAGGTCCCATCGACGGGAGACGAATCCGAGAGACCATGAGCAACTCGCATGGGGACTTCCCTTTCGTGAGGCCACAAGAGGGGGGTCCTGATGTCACCGTCGTAAGTCGAGAGCACCTGCTGCAACTCGAGAAAATCCAGGAGGTTCTCCTTTCCTGGCGAGATGAGGCCCATTTCCGCTGAGGGGTCTCGAGGCTAATCACACCTAAACTCTGGAACTTCCAAAGGGTCATTCACACCCTTGCTGCAACTCAAGAAGTTTCCCAACATGCCGTCTCCACTCGACAGGAAGCACGAGAGTCCCGCCCACATCCAGAGGAGACCCGTTTCCGCCTCCAAGCTAGAGAGGAGGGATACTTTCCCTGCGTGGTCGGGAAAGAATTCCGGCGTTCCCGTCGCATCTCAAGAGGAGGCGCTCTCCACAGGAAAGGCGAGAGGAACTCCAGGGTCGTTTCACCATTCCCAGAGCCCCAGATGTCTCAGTCCATTCCAGGGAAACCTGTTTTCCCTGCACTGCCTCGACTTTCAAGCCGAGGATCGACTCACACCACGGTGGCACGTGGGACAGCCCTGTGGGAAAAGCCTCGTGGGAAAGCCTCGTGGGAAAGCCTCTTGGGAAAGCCACAGATCACTTGATACTCGCGAAAGGAAGCGCGACACTGTTGCTAAAGCTCGGGAGGAAAGCGCACGTTCATGCCCCCATTCGAGACGAGGACTGTCTCCCTGGGGAGACTCAGAAGTACCCCAAGATCCATGTCAGCACTGGAGAGGAATCCTCCGGTTCCGCCACCTACTCCACACAAGGTTTTATGCTCCGGCATCGACGGGAGAGGAATCCCTAGAGGCCCCCGAGTAACTCGCATGGGGACCGTCCTTTCGATATGCCACCAGCGGGGTCCTGAGGTCCCCGTCGTAAGTCGAGAGCACCCCACAACTCGAGAAAATCCAAGAGGTTCTCCCCTCCAGGCGAGATGAGGCCCATTTCTGCTGAGGCGTCTGGGGCTAATCACACCTAACCTCTGGAACTTCCATAGGGTACTTCACACCCTTGCTGCAACTCAAGAAGTTCCCCGACATACCCGTCCCAGTCGAGAGGAAGCACGAGAGTCCCGCCCACATCCAGAGGAGCCCCGTTTCAGCTTCCTAGCTCGAGAGGAGCGATCCTTTCCCTGCGTGTTCGGGAAAGAATTTCTGGCGTTTCCGTTGCATCTCAAGAGGAGGCACTCTCCACAGGAAAGGCGAGAGGACTCCAGGGTCATTCCCCATTCCCAGAGTCCCCAGATTTCTCAGTCCATTCCAGGGAAACCTGTTTTCCCTGCACTGCCTCGACTTTCAAGCCGAGGATCGACTCACACCACGGTGGCACGTGGGACAGCCCTGTGGGAAAGCATCGTGGAAAAGCCTCCTGGGAAAGCCTGGAGGGAAAGCCACAGATCCTTGATTCACGCGAAGGGAAGCGTGACACTGCTGCTACAGCTCGGGAGGAAAGCGCACGTGCATGCCACCTTAGAGGAGGACTGA
>NW_017203208.1:0-6110 GCF_001704415.2 Capra hircus
GGGTGCTTCAGAGTTTTGAGAAAAAAGAAGGGAACACTACACCTGTGTTGTGGATGATTGAAGACTTTGCCTGTTCGTTTTTTAAATACTACTTTTCAGGTTCTTTTGCTTACCAAAGGAGGCCCAATTTCACTCAAAAGTTTTGAGAACTGTGTTTAAATAAATGCAAAGAAAAGAGTAAAAAGGAAGAAAAAAAAAGACCTTGTGAGGAGTTGGGGCAGGAACCTGAGGATTCCTCTACAGTGCTGACATGGATCTTTGGGGTACTTCTGGAGCCCCCCCCAGGGAAGTCAGTCTTCGTCTCGAATGGGGGCATGCACGTGCGCTTTCCTCCCGAGCTGTAGCAGCAGTGTCACACTTCCGGTCGCGTGATCAAGTGATCTGTGGCTTTTCCTCCAGGCTTTACCACGAGGCTATCCCAGAGGGCTGTCCACATGCCGCCGAGGTGTGAGTCGAACCTCGGCGTGAAAGTCGAGGTGCAGGGAAAACAGGTTCCTCTGGAATGCTGAGACATCTAGGGGACTCTTGGAATGGTGGCACGACTCTGGAGTTCCTCTCGCATTTCCTGTGGAGAGCGCCTCCACTTGAGATGCGACGGGAACGCCGGGAATTCTTTCCCGACGAAGCAGGGAAAGGATCCCACATCTCGAGCTACGAGGCGGAAAGGGGCTCCTCTGGATGTGGGCGGGACCCTCGTGCTTCCTATCGAGAGGAGACGGGTATGTCGGGGAACTTCTTGAGGTTGCAGCAAGGGTGTGAAGGACCTTGGAAGTTCCAGAGTTAGGTGTGATTAGCCTCCAGACGCTTCAGCGGAAATGGGCTTCATCTCGCCTGGAGGGGAGAAACCTCCTGGATTTTCTCGAGTTGCGGCAGGTGCTCTCGACTTACGACGGGGACCTCAGGGACGCCGCTCTGGTGGCCTCAGGAAAGGCCAGTCCACATGCGAGTTGCTAGGGGGCCTCTCGGATTCCTCTACCATCGATGCCGGGGCCTAAGACCTTGTGTGGAGTCGGTGCCGGAACCTGAGGATTCCTCTGCAGTGCTGACATGGATCTTGGGGTACTTCTGGAGTCTCCCCAGGGGAGTCAGTCCTCGTTTGAGTGGGCGCATGCACGTGCGATTACCTCCGGAGCTGTGGCAGCAGTGTCATGCTTCCTTCGCCTGGATCAAGGATCTGTGGCTTTCCCACGAGGCTTTCCCACAGGGCTATCCACGTGCCACCGTGGTGTGAGTCGATCGATGGCTTGAAAGTCAACGTAGTGCAAGGAAAACAGGTTGCCCTGGAATGGACTGAGACATCTGGCGAATCTGGAATGGTGGCACGACCCTGGACTTCCTCTCGACTTTCCTGTGGAGAGCGCCTCCTCTTGAGATGCGACGGGAACGCCGGGAATTCTTTCCCCGACCACGGAGGGAAAGGATCCCTCCTCTTCGAGCTAGGAGGCGGAAACGGTGCTCCTCTGTATGTGGGCGGGACTCTCGTGGCTTCCTCTCGAGTGGAGACGGGTATGTCGGGGAAATTCTGGATTTGCAGCAAGGGTGTAAAGGACCCTTTGGAAGTTCCAGAGGTTAGGTGTGATTAGCCTCGAGACGCCTCAGCGGAAATGGGCCTAATCTCGCCTGGAGGGGAGAACCTCCTGGATTTTCTCGAGTTGCGGCAGGTGCTCTCGCCTTTCGATACGGACCTCAGGGACCCGCTCTGGTGGCCTCAGGAAAGGCCAGTCCCCATGCGAGTTGCTCGCGGGCCTCTCGGATTCCTCTCCCGTTCATGCCGGGCCTAAGACCTTGTGTGGAGTTGGTTCTGGAACCTGAGGTTTCCTCTCCATTGCTGACATGGATCTTGGGGTACTTTGGAGTCTCCCCAGGGGAGTCAGTTCTTGTCTCGAGTGGGGGCATGCACGAGCGCTTTCCTCCCAAGCTGGAGCAGCAGTGTCACGCTTCCCTTCGAGTGGATCAAGGGATCAGTGGCTTTCCCTCGAGGCTTTCCCACGACGCATTACCAGGAGGCTTTCCCACAGGGCTGTCCCACGTGCCACCGTGGTGTGAGTCGCTCCTCGGCTTGAAAGTCGAGGCAGTGCAAGGAAAACTGTTTTCCCTGGAATGGACTGAGACATCTGGGGGAATCTGGGAATGGTGGCACGAACCTGGAGTTCCTCTCGCCTTTCCTGTGGAGAGTGCCTCCACTTCAGATGTGACGGGAACGCCGGGAATTCTTTCCCGCCAACGCAGGGAAAGGATTCCTCCTCTCGAGCTTTGAGGCGGAATCGGGGCTCCTCTGGATGATGGGCAGGACTCTCCTGCTTCCTCTCGAGCGGAGACGGGTATGTCGGGGATCTTCTTGAGCTGCAGCAAGGGTGTGAAGGACCCTTTGGAATTTACCGAGGCTGGTGTGATTAGCCTCCGAGACGCCTGTGCGGAAATGGGCCTCATCTCGCCTGGAGGGGAGAACCTCCTGGAGTTTCTCGAGTTGCGGCAGGTGCTCTCGGACTTACGACGGGGACTTCAGGGACCCGCTCCTGGTGGCCTCAGGAAAGGCCAGTCCACATTGGCGAGTTGCTCGCGGCCTCTCAGGGATTCCTCTCCCGTCGATGCCGGGTCCTAAAACCTTGTGTGGAGTCGGTGCCGGAACCTGAGTATCCCTCTCCAGTGCTGACATGGATCTTGGGGTACTTCTGGAGTCTCCCCAGGGGAGTCAGTCCTCGTCTCGAGTCGGGGCATGCCACGTGTGCTTTCCTTCCGAGCTGTAGCAGCAGTGTCACGCTTCCCTTGGCATGGATCAAGGGATCTGTGGCTTTCCCTCGATGCTTTCCCACAAGGCTTTCCCACAGGGCTGTCCCACGTGCCACCGTGGTGTGAGTCGATCCTCGGCTTGAAACTCGAGGCAGTGCAGGGAAAACAGGATTCCCTGGAATGGACTGAGATATCTGGGTGACTCTGGGAATGGTGGCACGACCCTGGAGTTCCTCGCGCCTTTCCTGTGGAGAGCCTTCCTCTTGAGATGCGATGGATACGCCGGAAATTCTTTCCCGACCAACGCAGGGAAGGATCTCCTCCTCTCGAGCTAGGAGGCGGAAACGGGGCTCCTCTGGAATGTGGGCGGGACTCTCCTGCTTCCTCTCGAGTGGAGACGGGTATGTCGGGGAATCTTCTTGAGTTGCAGGCAAGGGTGTGAAGGACCCTTTGGAAGTTCCAGAGGTTAGGTGTGATTAGCCTCGAGACGCCTCAGCGGAAATGGGCCTCATCTCGCCTGGAGGGAGAACCTCCTGGAGTTTCTCGAGTTGCGGCAGGTTGTCTCGGACTTACCATCGGGGACTCTCAGGGACCCGCTCTGGTGCCTCAGGAAAAGGCGCAGTCGCACATGCGAGTGCCTCGGGGCCTCTCGGATTCCTCTCCCCGTCGATGCCGGTGCCTAAACCTTGTGTGGAGTCCGGTGCGGAACCTGAGGTTCCCTCTCCAGTGCTGACATGGATTGCTTTGGCAAGTCATTCTGGAGTCTCCATGCCTTGTCCTGCTGAGGAGCATGCATCGTGTGCCTTGGATGGGAAAGCCATCGAGGGGAAAGCCCCTGATCCCTTGATCCACCGAAGGGAAGCGTGACACTGCCTGCTACAGCTCGGAGGAAAGCCACAGTGCATGCCCACTGGAGACGAGGACTGACTCCCTGGGGAGACTCCAGAAGTCCCAAGATCCCATGTCAGCATGGAGAGGAAACCTCAGGTTCCGGCACGACTCCACACAAGGTCTTAGGCCCGCATCGACGGGAGAGGAATCCGAGAGGCCCCGAGCAACTCGCATGGCGACTGGCCTTTTCCTGAGGCACCAGAGCGGGTCCTGAGGTCCCGTCGTAAGTCGAGACCAACCTGCCGCAACTCGAGAAATCCAGGAGGTTCTCCCCTCCAGGCGAGATGAGGCCCATTTCCGCTGAGGCGTCTCGAGGCTAATCACACCTAACCTCTGGAACTTCCAAAGGGTCCTTCACACCCTTGCTGCAACTCAAGAAATTCCCCGACATACCCGTCTCCACTCGAGAGGAAGCACGGAGAGTCCCGCCCACATTCAGAGGAGCCCCGTTTCCGCCTCCTAGCTCGAGAGGAGGGATCCTTTCCCTGCGTGGTCGGGAAAGAATTTCCCGGCGTACCCATCGCATCTCAAGAGGAAGCGCTCTCCACAGGAAAGGCGCGAGGAACTCCAGGGTCGTGCCACCATTCCCAGAGTCACCCAGATATCTCAGTCCATTCCAGGGAATCCTGTTTTCCCTGCACTGCCTCGAGTTTCAAGCCGAGGATCGACTCACACCACTGTGGCACGTGGGACAGCCCTGTGGGAAAGCCTTGTGGGAAAGCATCGAGGGAAAGCCACAGATCCCTTGATCCATGCAAGGGAAGCGTGACACTGCTGCTACAGCTCGGAAGGAAAGCACACGTGCATGCCCCGACTCGAGACGAGGACTGACTCCCCTGGGGAGACTCCAGAAGTACCCAAGATCCATGTCAGCACTGGAGAGGGATACTCAGGTTCCGGCACCGACTCCACACAAGGTTTTAGGACCCGGCATCGACGGGAGAGGAATCCTGAGAGGCCGCCGAGCAACTCCCAAGTGGACTGGCCTTTCCTGAGGCCACCGGAGCGGGTCCCTGAAGTCCCCGTCGTAAGTCGAGAGCACCTGCCGCAACTCGAGAAACTCCAGGAGGTTCTCCCCTCCAGGCGAGATGAGGCCCATTTCCGCACAGGCGTCTCGAGGCTAATCACCACCAGCCTCGGTAAATTCCAAAGGGTCCTTCACACCCTTGCTGCAGCTCAAGAAGATCCCCGACATACCCGTCTCCGCTCGAGAGGAAGCAGGAGAGTCCTGCCCTCATCCAGAGGAGCCCCGATTTCCGCCTCAAGCTCGAGAGGAGGAATCCTTTCCCTGCGTTTGCGGGAAAGAATTCCCGGCGTTCCCGTCACATCTGAAGTGGAGGCACTCTCCACAGGAAAGGCGAGAGGAACTCCAGGTTCGTGCCACCATTCCAAGATTCCCCGATGTCTCAGTCCATTCCAGGGAAAACAGTTTTCCTTGCACTGCCTCGACTTTCAAGCCGAGGAGCGACTCACACCACGGTGGCACGTGGGACAGCCCTGTGGGAAAGCCTCCTGGGAATGCGTCGTGGGAAAGCCTCGAGGGAAAGCCACTGATCCCTTGATCCACTCGAAGGGAAGCGTGACACTGCTGCTCCAGCTCGGGAGGAAAGCGCTCGTGCATGCCCCCACTCGAGACAAGAACTGACTCCCCTGGGAGACTCCAAAGTACCCAAGATCCATGTCAGCAATGGAGAGGAAACCTCAGGTTCCAGAACCAACTCCACACAAGGTCTTAGGCCCGGCATCAACGGGAGAGGAATCCGAGAGGCCCGCGAGCAACTCGCATGGGACTGGCCTTTCCTGAGGCCACCAGAGCGGGTCCCTGAGGTCCGTATCGAAAGGCGAGAGCACCTGCCGCAACTCGAGAAAATCCAGGAGGTTCTCCCTCCAGGCGAGATTAGGCCCATTTCCGCTGAGGCGTCTCGAGGCTAATCACACCTAACCTCTGGAACTTCCAAAGGGTCCTTTACACCCTTGCTGCAAATCCAGAAATTTCCCCGACATACCCGTCTCCACTCGAGAGGAAGCACGAGAGTCCCGCCCACATACAGAGGAGCACCGTTTCCGCTCCTAGCTCGAGAGGAGGGATCCTTTCCCTCCGTGGTCGGGAAAGAATTCCCGGCGTTCCCGTCGCATCTCAAGAGGAGGCGCTCTCCACAGGAAAGTCGAGAGGAAGTCCAGGGTCGTGCCACCATTCCCAGATTCGCCAGATGTCTCAGTCCATTCCAGGGAAACCTGTTTTCCTTGCACTACGTTGACTTTCAAGCCATCGATCGACTCACACCACGGTGGCACGTGGGATAGCCCTGTGGGAAAGCCTCGTGGGAAAGCCACAGATCCCTTGATCCAGGCGAAGGGAAGCATGACACTGCTGCCACAGCTCCGGAGGTAATCGCACGTGCATGCGCCCACTCAAACGAGGACTGACTCCCCTGGGGAGACTCCAGAAGTACCCAAGATCCATGTCAGCACCCAGTCAGCACTGCAGA
>NW_017203209.1:0-6109 GCF_001704415.2 Capra hircus
AGAGAGATCCTCTTCGCGAGCGGGATATGCACGTGGGTTGTGTTTTCCTCCCGAGCTGTAGGCAGCAGTGTCACGCTTCCCCTTCGCGTGGATCATGGGTCTGTGGTTTCCCTCGAGGCTTTCTCAGGAGACTTTCCCACGAGGCTTTCCCACAGGGCTGTCCCACATGCCACCGTGGTGTGAGTCGATCCTCAGCTTGAAAGTCGAGGCAGTGGCAGGAAAAAAAGGTTTCCCCTGGAATGGACTGAGACATCCAGGGGACTCTGGAATGGGGCGTGATACTGGAGTTCCTCTCGCCTTTCCTGTGGAGAGCGCCTACGCTTGAGATGAGACGGGAACGCTAGGATACTTTCCCGACCACGCAGGGAAAGGATCCCTCCTCTCGAGCTAGCAGGCGGAAACGGGGCCACTCTGGATATGGGCGGGACCCTTGGGATCCTCTTGAGTAGAGACGGGTATGTCAGGGAACTTCTTGAGTTGCAGCAAGGGTGTGAAGGACCCTTTTGGAAGTTCCAGAGTTTAAGTGTGATTACCCCCTTGTTGCCTCAGCGGAAATGGGCCTCATCTCGCCTGGATTGGGGAACCTCCTGGATTTTCTCGAGTTGCGGCAGGTGCTCTGGACTTACGATGGGGACCTCAGGGACCACCCTGGTGCCCTCAGGAAAGGCAGTCCCCATGGGAATTGCTCTGGGGCCTCTCGGGATTCCTCTCCCGTAGATTCCGGGGTCTAGACCTTGTGTGGAGTCCGTGCCGGAACCTGAGCATTCCTCTCCAGTGCTGACATGGATCTTGGGGTACTTCTGGAGTCTCCCCAGGGGAGTCAGTCCTCATCTCGAGTGGGGCCATGCACGTGCGATTTCCTCCCGATCTGTAGCAGCAGTGTCATGCTTCTCTTCGCGTGGATCAAGGGATCTGTGTCTTTCCCTCGATGCTTTCCCACGAGGCTTTCCCACAGAGCTGTCCCACGTGCCACCGTTTTGTGAGTCGATCCTCGGCTTGAAAGTCGAGGCAGTGCAGGGAAAACAGGTTTCCCTGGAATGGACTTGAGACATCTGGGGGACTCTGGGAATGGTGGCACGACCCTGGAGTTTCTTTGGCCTTTCCTGTGCAGAGCGCCTCTTCTTGAGATAGCGACGGTAATGCCGGGAATTCTTTCCCGACCACGCAGGGAAAGGATCCCTCACTCTCGAGTCTATGGTGGTGGAAACGGGGTCTCCTGCTGGATAGTGGGCGGGAATCTCGTGCTTCCTCTCGAGTGGAGACGGGTTTGTCGAGGGAACTTCTTGAGTTGCAGTAAAGGAGTGAAAGACCCTTTGGAAGTTCCAGATGTTAGATGCGATTAGCCTCCAGACGCCTCAGCGGAAATGGGCCTCATCTCGCCTGGAGGGGAGAACCTCCTGGATTTTCTCGAGTTGCGGACAGGTGCTCTCGACTTACGACTGGGACCTCAGGGACCCGCTCTGGTGGCCTCAGGAAAGGCCAGTCCCCATGCGAGATGCTCGGGTGCCTCTCGGGATTCCTCTCCCGTCGAAGCCGGGGCCTAAGACCTTGTGTGGAATCGGTGCCGGAACCTGAGGATTCCTCTGCCAGTGCTGACATGGATCTTGGGGTACTTCTGGAGTCTCCCCAGGGGAGTCAGTCCTCGTCTCGAGTGGGGGCATGGCAAGTGCGCTTTCCTCCCGAGCTGTAGCAGCAGTGGTCACGCTTCCCTTCGCGTGGATCAAGGGATCAGGGGCTTTCCCTCGAGGCTTTCCCATGAGGCTTTCCCCACGAGGCTTTCCCACAGGGCTGTCCCACGTGCCACCGTGGTGTGAGTCGATCCTCGGCTTGAAAGTCGAGGCAGTGTAGGGAAAACAGGTTTCCCTGGAATGGACTGAGACATCTGGGGGACTCTGGGAATGTGGCACGACCCTGGAGTTCCTCTCGCCTTTGTCCTGTGGAGAGCGCCTCCAATTGAGATGCGACGGGAAGGCCGGGAATTCTTTCCCGACCACGCAGGGAAAGGATCCCTCCTCTCGAGCTAGGAGGCGGAAACGGGGCTCCTCTGGTTGTGGGCGGGACTCTCGTGCTTCCTCTCGAGTGGAGTCGGGTATGTCGGGGAACTTCTTGAGTTGCAGCAAGGGTGTGAAGGACCCTTTGGAAGTTCCAGAGTTTAGGTGTGATTAGCCTCAAGACGCCTCAGTGGAAATGGGCCTCATCTCGAATGGAGGGGAGAACCTCCTGGATTTTCTCGAGTTGCGGCAGGTGCTCTCGACTTACGACGGGGACATCAGGGACCCGCTCTGGTGGCCTCAGGAAAGGCCAGTCCCCTTGCGAGTTGCTCGGGGGCCTCTCGGGGGCCTCTCGGGTTTCCTCTCCGATCGATGCTGGGGCCTAAAACCTTGTGTGGAGTCAGTGCCGGAACCTGAGGATTCCTCTCCAGTGCTGACATGGATCTTGGGGTTCTTCTGGAGTCTCCCCAGGGGAGTCAGTCGTCGTCTCGAGTGGGGGCATGCACGTGCGCATTCCTCCCGAGCTGTAGCAGCAGTGTCACGCTTTCCCTTCGCGTGGATCAAGGGATCAGGGGCTTTCCCTCGAGGCTTTCCCATGAGGCTTTCCCACGAGGCTTTCCCACAGGGCTGTCCCACGTGCCACCGTGGTGTGAGTCGATCCTCGGCTTGAAAGTCAAGGCAATGCAGGGAAAACAGGTTTCCCTGGAATGGACTGAGAAATCTGGGGGACTCTGGGAATGTGGCACGACCCTGGAGTTCCTCTCGCCTATCCTGTGGAGAGCGCCTCCACTTGAGATGCGACGGGAACGCCGGGAATTCTTTCCCGACCACGCAGAGAAAGGATCCCTCCTCTCGAGCTAGGAGGCGGAAACGGGGCTCCTCTGGATGTGGGCGGGACTCTCGTGCTTCCTCTCGAGTGGAGTTGGGTATGTCGGAGAGCTTCTTGAGTTGCAGCAAGGGTGTGAAGGACCCTTTGGAAGTTCCAGATGTTAGATGTCGATTAGCCTCCAGACGCCTCAGCGGAAATGGGCCTCATCTCGCCTGGAGGGGAGAACCTCCTGGATTTTCTCGAGTTGCGGCAGGTGCTCTCGACTTACGACTGGGACCTCAGGGACCCGCTCTGGTGGCCTCAGGAAAGGCCAGTCCCCATGCGAGATGCTCGGGGGCCTCTCGGGATTCCTCTCCCGTCGAAGCCGGGGCCTAAGACCTTGTGTGGAATCGGTGCCGGAACCTGAGGATTCCTCTCCAGTGCTGACATGGATCTTGGGGTACTTCTGGAGTCTCCCCAGGGGAGTCAGTCCTCGTCTCGAGTGGGGGCATGCAAGTGCGCTTTCCTCCCGAGCTGTAGCAGCAGTGTCACGCTTCCCTTCGCGTGGATCAAGGGATCAGGGGCTTTCCCTCGAGGCTTTCCCATGAGGCTTTCCCACGAGGCTTTCCCACAGGGCTGTCCCACGTGCCACCGTGGTGTGAGTCGATCCTCGGCTTGAAAGTCGAGGCAGTGTAGGGAAAACAGGTTTCCCTGGAATGGACTGAGACATCTGGGGGACTCTGGGAATGTGGCACGACCCTGGAGTTCCTCTCGCCTTTCCTGTGGAGAGCGCCTCCATTGAGATGCGACGGGAAGGCCGGGAATTCTTTCCCGACCACGCAGGGAAAGGATCCCTCCTCTCGAGCTAGGAGGCGGGAAACGGGGCTCCTCTGGTTGTGGGCGGGACTCTCGTGCTTCCTCTCGAGTGGAGTCGGGTATGTCGGGGAACTTCTTGAGTTGCAGCAAGGGTGTGAAGGACCCTTTGGAAGTTCCAGAGTTTAGGTGTGATTAGCCTCAAGACGCCTCAGTGGAAATGGGCCTCATCTCGAATGGAGGGGAGAACCTCCTGGATTTTCTCGAGTTGCGGCAGGTGCTCTCGACTTACGACGGGGACATCAGGGACCCGCTCTGGTGGCCTCAGGAAAGGCCAGTCCCCTTGCGAGTTGCTCGGGGGACCTCTCGGGTTTCTGCTCCCGTCGATGCTGGGGCCTAAAACCTTGTGTGGAGTCAGTGCCGGAACCTGAGGATTCCTCTGCAGTGCTGACATGGTCCTTGGGGTACTTCTGGAGTCTCCCCAGGGGAGTCAGTCCTCGTCTCGAGTGGGGACATGCACGTGCCCTTTCCTTCCGAGCTGTAGCAGCAGTGTCGCCTTCCCTTCGCGTGGATCAAGGAATCTGTGGCTTTCCCTCGAGGCTTTCCCACGAGGCTTTCCCACGAGGCTTTCCCACAGGGCTGTCCCACGTGCCACTGTGGTGAGAGTCGATCCTTGGATTGAAAGTCGAGGCAGTGCAGGGAAAACAGGTTTCCCTGGAATGGACTGAGACATGGGGGACTCTGGGAATGGTGGCACAACCCTGGAGTTCCTCTCCGCCTTTCCTGTGGAGAGCGCCTCCTCTTGAAATGCGACAGGAATGCTGGGAATTCTTTCCCGACCACGCAGGGAAAGGATCCCTACCTCTCGAGCTAGGTAGGCGCGAAACGGGTCTCTGCTGGATGTGGGCGGGAATCTCAGTGCTTCCTCTCGAGTAGGAGACCGGTATGTCGAGGAACTTCTTGAGTTGCAGCTAAAGGAGTGTGAATGACCCTTTGGAAGTTCCAGAGTGTTAGGATGTGATTAGCCTCCAGACGCCTCAGTGGAAATGGGCCTCATCTCGCCTGGAGGGGGAGAACCTTCCTGGATTTTCTCGAGTTGCGGCAGGTGCTCTCGACTTACGACGGGACCTCAGGGACCCGCTCTGGTGGCCTCAGGAAAGGCCAGTCCCCATGCGGTGATGCTCGGGGGCCTCTCGGGATTCCTCTCCCGTCGAAGCCGGAGCCTAAGACCTTGTGTGGAATCGGTGCCGGAACCTGAGGATTCCTCTCCAGTGCTGACATGGATCTTGGGGTACTTCTGGAGTCTCCCCAGGGGAGTCAGTCCTCGTCTCGAGTGGGGGCATGCAGGTGCGCTTTCCTCCCGAGCTGTAACAGCAGTGTCGCGCTTCCCTTGGCGTGGATCAAGGGATCTGGGGCTTTCCCTCGAGGCTTTCCCACGAGGTTTTCTTTCCCACAGGGCTGTCCCACGTGCCACCTTGGTGTGCGTCGATCCTCGACTTGAAAGTCGAGGCAGTGCAGGAAAAACAGTTTCCCTGGAATGGACTGAGACTTCTGCAGGACTCTGGGAATATTGACATGACACTGGAGTTCTCTCGACTTTCCTGTGGAGAGCGCCTCCTCTTGAGATGCGAGCGGAACGCCGGGAATTTTTTTCCGACCAGGCAGGGAAAGGATCCCTCCTCTCGAGCTAGGAGGCGGAAACGGGTCTCGCTGGATGTGGGGCGGACCATCTCGTGCTTCCTCTCGAGTGGAGACCGGTTTTTCGAGAACTTCTTGAGTTGCAGTAAGGGTGTGAAGGACCTTTGGAAGTTCCAGAGGTTTAGGTGTGATTAGCTCAGGACGCCTCAGCGGAAATGGGCCTCATCTCGCCTGGAGGGCAGAACCTCCTGGATTTTCTCGAGTTGCGGCAGGTGCTCTCGACTTACGACTGGGAACCTCAGGGACCCGCTCTGTGGTGGCCGTCAGGAAAGGCCAGTCCCCATGCGAGTTGCTCGAGGCCCTCTCGGATTCCTCTCCCGTCGATGCAGGGGCCTAAGATCTTGTGTGGAGTCCGTGCCGGAACCTGAGGATTCCTCTCCAGTGCTGACATGGATCTTGGGGTACTTCTGGAGTCTCCCAGGGGAGTCAGTCTCGTCTCGAGTGGGGGCATGCACGTGCACTTTCCTACCGAGCTGTAGCAGCAGTGTCGCGCTTCCCTTCGGTGGATCAAGGGATCTGTGGCTTTCCATCAAGGCTTTCCCACGAGGCTTTCCCACAGGCTGTCCCACGTGCCACCGTGGTGTGAGTCCAACCCGGCTAGAAAGTCGGGCAGTGCAGGGAAAACAGGTTTCCCTGGAATGGACTGAGACATCTGGGGGACTCTGGGAATGGTGGCACAACCCTGGAGTTCCTCTCAACATTCCCTGTGGAGAGCGCCTCCTCTTGAGATGCGAAGGGAACGCGGGAATTCTTTTCCCGACCACGCAGGGAAAGGATCCCTACTCTCGAGCTAGGAGGC
>NW_017203210.1:0-6109 GCF_001704415.2 Capra hircus
CAGAGGAGCCCCGTTTCCGCCTCCTAGCTCGAGAGAAAGGGATCCTTTCCCTGCGTGTTCTGGATGAATTCCCGGCGTTCCCGTCGCCATCTCAAGAGGAGGCGCTCTCCACAGGAAAGGCGAGAGGAACTCCAGGGTCGTGCCACCATTTCCAGAGTCCCGCAGAGGCTCACTCCATTCCAGGGAAACCTGTTTTCCCTGCACTGCCTCAACTTTCATGCCGAGGATCGACTCACATCACGGTGGCACCTGGGACAGCCCTGTGGGAAAGTCTCGTGGAAAGCCTCGTGGGAAAGCCTCGACGGAAAGCCTCAGATCCCTTGATCCACGCGAAGGGAATCATGACGCCGCTGCTACAGCTCGGGAGGAAACCGCACGTGCCTGCCCCCACTCGTAACGAGGACTGACTACCCTGGGGAGACTCCAGAAGAATCCCAAGATCCATGTCAGCACTGGAGAGGAATCCTCAGGTTCCGGCACGGATCCACACAAGGTCTTAGGCCCCGGCATCGACGGAGAGAGGAATCCCGAGAGGCCAATAAGCAACTCGCACGGAGAGTGGCCTTTCCTGAGGCCACCAGATACGGTCCCTGTGGTCCCCGTCGTAAATCGAGAGCACCTACCGCAACTCGAGAAAATCCTGTAGATTCTCCCCTCCAGGCTAGATGAGGCCCATTTCCGCTGAGGCGACTCGAGGCTAATCACATCTAACCTTTGGAACTTCCATAGGGTCCTTCACACCCTTGCTGCAACTCAAGAAGTTCCCCGACATACCCTTGTCCACTCGAGAGGAAGCGCGAGCGTCCCTTGCACATCCAGAGGAGGCCCTTTTCCTCCTTGTAGCTCGAGATGAGGGATCCTTTCCCTGCGTGGTCGGAAAGAATTCCCGGCATTCCCGTCGCATCTCAAGAGGAAGCGCTCTCCACAGGAAAGGCGAGAGGAACTCCAGGGTCGTGCCACCAATCCAAGAGTCCCCCAGAGGACTGAGTCCATTCCAAAGGAAACTCTTTTACCTGCACTGCCTTGACTGTCACGCGAGGATCGACTCACACCACGGTGGCACGTGGGACAGCCCTGTGTGTTAGCCTCGTGGGAAAGCCTCATGGGAAATCCTACAGGGAAAGCCACACATCCCTTGATCCACCCGTCGGGTAGCATGACACTGCTGCCACCTTTAGGGAGGAAAGCCCACGTGCATTTCCCACTCGAGACGAGGACTGACTCCCCTGGGGAGAGTCCAGAAGTACCCAAAAATCCACGTCAGCACTGGAGAGGAATCCTCAGTTTCCGGTCCCAACTCAACACAAGGTCTTCGACTCGGGAAATGCAAGCATTTAAAAGATCTCTCCTTTGGAGCCTCGAGGGGGCTCGGGCTTCTCTGGATGTGGGCGGGACCCTCGTGCTTCCTTTGAGTGTAGACGGGTGTGTCGGGAAAGCTCTTGACAGCAAGTGTGTGAAGGAACCATTGGAAGTTCCAGAGGTTAGTGTGCTTAGCCTCTAGATGCGTCAGTGGAAATAGGCCTCATTTTTGCTGTAGGGGAGAACCTCCTGGATTTTCTCGAGTTACGGCAGGTGCTCTCGAATTACGACGGGGACCTCAGGGACCCGTCTCGTGGCCTCAGGAAAGGCCAGTCCCCATGCAAGTTGCCAGGGGGACTCTCGGGATTCCTCTTGGGTCGATGCCGGGGCCTAAGACCTTGTGTGGAGTCGAGGCCGGATCCTGAGGATTCCTCTCCAGTGCTGACATGGTTCTTGGGTACTTCTGGAGTCTCCCCAGGGAAGTCAGTCCTCGTCTCGAGTGTGGCATGCACGTGCGCTTTCCTCCCGAGCTGTAGCAGCAGTGTCACGCTTCCTAACGCGTGGTCAAGGGATCTGTAGCTTTCACTCAAGTCTTTCCTTCAAGGCTTTCCCAAGAGTCTTTCCCACAGGGCTGTCCCACCTGCCACCAGGGTGTGAGTCGATCCTCGGCTTGAAAGTCGAGGCAGTGCAGGGAAAACATGTTCCTCTGGAATGGACTGAGACATCTGGGGGACTCTTGGAATGGTGGTACGACCCTGGAGTTCCGCTCGCCTTTCCTGTGGAGAGCGCCTCCTCTTGAGATGGGACGGGAACGCCGGGAATTCTTTCCGACCAAGCAGGGAAAGGATCCGTCATCTCGAGGTCCGAGGCATAAACGGGGCTCCTCTGGATGTGGGCGGGACCCTCGTGCTTCCTCTGGAGTGGAGACGGTATGTCGGGGAACTTCTTGAGTTTCAGCAAGGTTGTTAAGGAACCTTTGGAATTTCCAGAGTTTAGGTGTGATTAGCCTCGAGAGCCTCAGCGGAAATTGGCCTCATCTTGCCTGGTGGGAGAACCTCCTGGATTTTCTCGAATTGTGGCAGGTGTTCTCAACGTTCGCTGGGACCTCAGGGACCCGCTCTGGTGGCGTCAGGAAAGGCCAGTTCCCATCCGAGTGGCTACGGGGCCTCTCGGGATTCCTCTCCCGTCGATGGTGGGGCCTAAGACCTTGTGTGAAGTCGAGGCGGTACCTGAGGATTCCTCTCCCGTGCTGACATGGTTCTTGGGTACTTCTTGAGTCTCCCCAGGGGTGTCAGTCCTCTTCTCAGCGGGATCATGCAAGAACGCTTACCTCCGAGCTGCAGTAGCAGTGTCACTCTGCCCGTCGCGTGGATCAAGAGATCTGTGTCTTTCCCTCGAGGTATTTCCCACGGGGCTTTCCCTCGAGGCTTTCCCACGAGGCTTTCCCACATCGCTGTCCCACGTGCCACCGTGGTGCCAGTCGATCCTCGGCCGTGAAAATCAAGGCAGTGCAGGGAAACAGGTTCCTCTGGAATGGACTGAGACATCTGGGGGACTCTTGGAATTGTGGCACGACCCTGGAATTCCTCTCGCCTTTCCTGTGGAGAGCGCCTCTTCTTGAGATTCGGTGGGAACGCCGGGAATTCTTTCCCGACCAAGCAGGGAAAGTGCCGTGGTCCAGCCCCGGTGGATCCAGGGTGATTCGAAGGTGGGGACGTAGTCGTCGTCTTTGGAAATATACATATTTAATCCCAGATATAAAGAGATTAGAAATGGATAGTGTAGTAGGAAGATTATTGGAGAAAAAGAGGCTGAATAACTTGGATTACGTGGAATAACATCCATCCTCCAGTAGAGAATTCAGCCAGAAAAACGGGGAGCAAAAAAGAAGCGACATGGGGGAATCAGTCTTTCCGGAAACTGATCTGATTTCTTTATTTTTGGTTTTGCTTGTATACCTCTTGTTACACATAGGGATGAATACAGAGTCACGCAGGAGTCGGCATCCTGACCTTTATCAAAATCAGGTGCTTCACATAAATGTATAAAAAAAAGGTCTTAGGGATCTTACATCATCTTCTGGCCATGAATGAGACCTGCTGACATTTTATGATCCTTTCTTTCTGATAACCAAATAAACTTATTTCTTCCAAGGGTGTTTTTTCTTAAACCAGGCACCACCCTCCAAATAAAGTTACATTCCTATAGGGTGAGGGTGTAGTGAGTTACAATCAAGAAAGGAATTTATTTAACCCAAGGTTAACATGATTAGTCTTAAAGGTGAATTCTTATTTCTCCTATATGCTTAAAGGTTAATACTTATTTCTCCTATATACTAGTTATATTCATTATAAGGGTAGGGAACATGGAGATTTATCAGCAAACATCAGCCTAACAAATTAAAATCCTTTCATCAATTCTCCCCTTAAGATCTATTTTAGTCTTAAGATATGATAAAGTTACATTCTTACATAGAAAGGACACAGTGATATATAACAAAGTACAGTGATCTATTACAAAAGTGAAAATCCATTAACTCAAAAAGTCTAGTATTGCTAACATCAAAAACTGCTATATTTCCTTTGCTATATTCCAAATACATTGATTAATATATTCCCAAGTGCCTAAGGATATGGAGGCCTGGTGGCAATCATTGACTCAACAAGAAGAAAAAGTCCTATGCTAATTAGACTCTCAAAATACTCCAAAACTCTCTGTGCTGTTTACAGTTTGAGAGGTAGTAAACAATCTTGTGCCTAGTGGCAGCAGTATGGATAATCCTGTCACACAAGCTGGTCTGTCAGCAGAGAGGTTTGACCTAAAATATCCTTGTCCCACCCAGAGCAGGGAATTAGCAGCAATTTTTGACACAACAAATGAAGAACCCTTCACCAATATAATTCCTAACCAACTATACTAATAATTTCTAACTCCCCAAAATAATTGCCTTTAGTAAGTCTAAAACATCTCATGCCTCTCAGGTTGGGAGGCTGTAAACAATCACATGTGGCCGGACAAACCTATAAAAGGTGGCTAGATAACCTTCAGAGGAGTCGCAAGCTGAAACACTCTTGTCATGCCCAAGAATATTTATTGCCTTGAAGCTGCACGTTTACTTCTTCTCCGAGAGAAACAGTTATGGGGAGAGCCCCCGTAAAGTCAGAAGTGTAGGTGAGAGCATAAAACAGACTCTGGTTTTGGGGTTCGATGCTCGGGAACAGGGGTACCTGAGGCTTGACACGCCTTTGGCATGCCAAGCCTCCTTCCTCATGACCTTTGCCATAGGCGGAATTCCTCACGCTGGCCCCCCGGAAGGAAAGGATCCCTCATCTCGAGCGACGAGGCGGAAACGCGCCTCCTGTGGATGTGGGGGACCATCTTGCTTATTCTCGAGTGGAGACGGGTATGTCGGGAACTTATTGAGTTGCAGCAAGGGTGTAAAGTACCTTTTGGAAGTTCCAGAGGTTAGGTGTGATTAGCCTCGAGACACCTCAGTGGAAATGGGCCTCATCTCGCCTGGAGGGGAGAACCTCCTGGATTTTCTCGAGTTGCGGCAGGTGCTCTCGACTTACGACGGGGGACCTCAGGGGCCAGCTCTGGTGGCCTCAGAAAGGCCAGTCCCCATTCAAGTTTCTAGGGGGCCTCTCAGGATTCCTCTCCTGTCGATGCCGGGGGCCTAAGACCTTGTGTGAAGTCGGGGCTGGAACCTGAAGATTCTCTCCAGTGCTGACATGGATCTTGTGGTACTTCTGGAGTCTCCCCAGGGGAGTCAGTCCTCGTCTCGAGTGGGGGCATGCACGTGCGCTTTCCTCCCGAGCGTAGCAGCAGTGTCACGCTTCCCGTCGCGTGGATCAAGGGATCTGTGGCTTTTCCCTCTAGGCTTTCCCATGAGCTTTCCCACAGGGCTGTCCCACATGCCACCTTGGTGTGAGACGATCCTCGGCGTGAAAGTCGTGGCAGTGCAGGGAAAACAGGTTCCTCTGGAATGGACTGAGACATCTGGGGAACTCTTGGAATGGTGGCACGACCCTGGAGTTCCTCTGGCCTTTCCTGTGGAGAGCACTTCCTCTTGAGATGCGACGGGAACGCCAGGAATCTTTCCCGACCACGCAGGAAAGGATCCCTCCTCTCTAGATACGAGGCGGAAACGGGGGCTCCTCTGGATGTGGGCGGGACCCTCGTGGCTTTCATCTCGAGTGGAGACGGTATGTCGGTGATCTTTCTTGACTTGCAGCAGGGGTGTCAAAGACCCTTTGGGAAGTTCCAGAGGTTAGGTGTGATTAGCCTCGAGATGCCTCAGGGGAAATGGGCCTCATCTCGCCTGGAGGGGAGAGAACCTCCTGGATTATCTTGAGTTGGAGCAGGTGCTCTCGTCTTAGGATGGGGACCTCAGGGACCCGCTCCTGTGGCCTCAGAAAAGGCCAGTGCCCATGGGAGTTGCTAGGGGGGCTCTCAGGATTCCTCTCACGTCGATGCCGGGGCCTAAGACCTTGTGGGAGAGCCCGAGCGGAGGCGACGCGGAGCGTTTCGGTTCTCAGTGCCTGGGGCACCGGTGTGTGGTGTGAGGCTGCGGCGGAGCCTCTACACTGAAGGTGCGAGAGTTGGCAGCTTCGATTGAAGCACATCGAGCGGCGACAGCAGTGAAAGTCATGAGCGACAGCGGCGAGGAGAACTACGGCGAGGGGGAATCCCGTTCTGCTTTCCAGAAGCGAAGTGCTCATGGGATCTGGGAAATCTGCAAGTCATACCCCTGCAAGGTCTCGCTCCAAGGAAGATTCCAGGCGTTCCAATCAAAGTCCAGGTCCAGATC
>NW_017203211.1:0-6109 GCF_001704415.2 Capra hircus
TCCATCCGTCGAATTCCTGGATCCAGCGGCTGGACCCGGCAGACTGAGATATCTGGGGGACTTCTTGGAATGGTGGCACGACCCTGGAGTTCCTCGCCCTTTCCTGTGGAGAGCGCCTCCTCATGAGATGCGACGGGAACACCGGGAATTCTTTCCCGAACATGCAGGGAAAGGATACCTGACCTCGAGGTGTGAGGCGGAAACGGGGCTCCTCTGGATGTGGGCGGGATTCTCGTGCTTCTTCTCGAGTGGAGTCAGGTATGTCGGAGAACTTCTTGAGTTGCAGCAAGGGTGCGAAGGAACCTTTGGAAGTTCCAGATGTTAGGTATGGTTAGCCTCGAGACGCCTCAGAGGAAAAGGGCCTCATCTCGCCTGGAGGGGAGAACGTCCTGGATTTTCTCGAGTTGCGGCAGGTGCTCTTGACTTACTACGGGGACCTCAGGGACCCGCTCTGGTGGCCTCAGGAAAGGCCAGTCCCCATGCAAGTTGCTCGGGGCCTCTCGAGATTCCTCTCCCGTCCATGCGGGGCCTAAGACCCTGTGTGGAGTCGGTGCCGGAACCTGAGGTTTCCTCTCCAGTGCTGACATGGATCTTGGGGTACTTCTGGAGTCTCCCGGGGAGTTAGTCGTCGTCTTGTGTGGGGGCATGAACGTGCACTTTCCTCCCGAGCTGTAGCAGCAGTGCAACGCTTCCCTTCGCGTGATCAAGGGATCTGTGGCTTTCCTCGAGGCTTTCCCACGAGGCTTTCCCACAGGGCTGTCCCACGTGCCATCGTGGTGTGAGTCGATCCTCGGCTAGAAATTCGAGGCAGTGCAGGGAAAACAGGTTTCCCTGAAATGGACTGCGACATCTGGGGGACTCTGGGAATGGTGGCACGACCCTGGAGTTCCTCTCGCCTTTCCTGTGGAGAGCGCCTCCTCTTGAGATGCGACAGGAACGCCGGGAATTCTTTCCCGAACACGCAGGGAAAGTATCCCTCTCTCGAGATAGGAGGCGGAAACGGGGCTCCTATGGATGTGGGCGGATCTCTGGTGCTTCCTCTCGAGTGGAGACGGGTATGTCGGGGAACTTCTTGAGTTGCAGCAAGGGTGTGAAGGGTCCTTTGGAAGTTCCAAAGGTTAGGTGTGATTAGCCTCGAGACGCCTCAGCGGAAATGGGCCTCATCTCGCCTGGAGGGAGAACCTCCTGGATGTACTCAAGTTGCGGCAGGTGCTCTCGACTTACGACGGGGACTTCAGGGACCCACTCTGGTGGCCTCAGGAAAGGCCAGTCCCCATGCGAGTTGCTCGGGGTCCTCTCGGGATTCTTCTCCCGTCGATGCCGGGGCCTAAAACCTTGTGTGGAGACGGTGCCGGAACCTGCGGATTCCTCTCCAGTGCTGACATGGATCTTGGGGTATTTCTGGAGTCTCCCCAGGGGAGTCAGTCCTCGTCTCGAGTGGGGGCATGCACGTGCGCTTTCCTCCGAGCTGTAGCAGCAGTGTCACGCTTCCCTTCGCCTGGATCAAGGGATCTGTGCCTTTCCCTTGAGGCTCTCACACGAGGCTTTCCCAGGAGGCTTTCCCACAGGGCTGTCCACGTGCCACCGTGGTGTGAGTCGATCCTCGGCTTGAAAGTCGCGGCAATCGAGGGAAAACAGATTTCCCTGGAATGGACTTAGACATCTGCGGGACTCTGGGAATGGTGGCAAGGCCCGGGAGTTCCTCTCGCCTTCCAGTGGAGAGTGCCTCCTCTTGAGATGCGACGAGAACAGCCGGGAATACTTTCCCGACCACGCAGGGAAAGGATCCCTCCTCTCTAGCTAGGAGGCGGAAACGGGGGCTCCTCCTGGATGTGGGCAGGACTCTCTTTGCTTGCTCTCGAGTAGAGACGGGAATATTGGGGGACTTCTTGAGTTGCAGCAAGGGGTGTGAAGGACCCTTTGGAAGTTCCAGAGGTTAGGTGTGATTAGCCTCCAGACGCCTCACCAGAAATGGGGCCTCATCTCGCCTGAAGGGGAGAACATCCTGGATTTTCTCGAGTTGCGGCAGGTGCTCTCGACTTACGACGGGACCTCAGGGACCCGCTCTGTTGGCCTCAGGAAAGGACAATCCCCAAGCGAGTTGCTCGGGGGGCCTCTCGGGATTCCTCTCCCGTCGATGCCGGGGCCTAAGATCTTGTGTGGAGTCGGTGTCGGAACCTGAGGATTCCTCTCCAATGCTGACATGGATCTTGGGGTACTTCTGGAGTCTCCCCAGGGGAGTCAGTCCTCGTCTCGAGGGGGGGATGCACGTGCGCTTTCCTCCCGAACTGTAGCAGCAGTGTCGCGCTTCCCTTCGCGTGGATCAAGTGATCTGTGGCTTTCCCTTGAGGCTTTCCCATGAGGCTTTCCACGAGGCTTTCCCACAGGGCTGTCCCACATGCCACCGTGGTGTGAGTCGATCCTCGCCTTGAAAGTCGAGGCAGTGCAGGGAATACAGGTTTCCCTGGAATGGACTAGACATGTGGGGACTCTGGAATGGTGGCACGACCCTGGAGTTCCCTCTCGCCTTTCCTGTGGAGAGCGCCTCCTCTTGAGATGGGACGGGAACGCCGGGAATCTTTCCCCACCAGGCAGGGAAAGGATTCCTCCTCTCGAACTAGGAGGCGGAAACAGGGCTCCTCTGGATTTGGCGGAACTCTCGTGCTTCCTCTCGAGTGGAGACGGGTATGTCGGGGAACTTCTTGAGTTGCAGCAAGGGTGTGAAGGACCCTTTGGAAGTTCCAGATGATAGATGTGATTAGCCTCGAGACGCCGCAGTGGAAATTCCTCTCCAGTGCTGACATGGATCTTGGGGTACTTCTGGAGTCTCCCCAGGGGAGTCAGTCCTCGTCTCGAGGGGGGGATGCACGTGTCGCTTTCCTCCCGAGCTGTAGCAGCAGTGTCGGGCTTCCCTTCGCGTGGATCAAGGGATCTGTGGCTTTCCCTCGAGGCTTTCCCAAGAGGCTTTCCCACGAGGCTTTCCCACGAGGCTTCCCACAGGGCTGTCCCACGTGCCACCATGGTGTGAGTCGATCCTCGGCTTGAAAGTCGAGGCAGTGCATGGAAAACAGGTTTCCCTGGAATGGACTGAGACATCCAGGGGACTCTGGGAATGGTGGCACGACCCTGGAGTTCCTCTCGCCATTCCTGTGGAGCGCGCCTCCTCTTGAGATGTGACGGGAACACCGGGAATTCTTATCCCGACCACGCAGGGAAAGGATCCCTCCTCTCGAGCTAGGAGGCGGAAACGGGGCTCCTCTGGATGTGGGCGGGGACTCTCGTGCTTCCTCGCGAGTGGAGACGGGTATGTCGGGGAACTTCTTGAGTTGCAGTAAGGGTGTGAAGGATCCTTTGCAAGTTCCAGAGGTAAGGTGTGATTAGCCTCGAGATACGCTCAGCAGAAATGGGCCTCATCTCGCCTGGAAGGGAGAACCTCCTGGATTTTCTCGGAGTTGCGGCAGGTGCTCTCGACTTACGACGGGGACCTCAGGGACCCGCTGCAGTGGCCTCAGGAAAGGCCAGTCCACATACGAGTTGCTCTGCGGCCTCTCGGGATTCCTCTCACGTCGATGCAGGGGCCTAAGACCTTGTGTTGAGTTGGTGCCGGAACCTGAGGATTCCTCTCCAGTGATGGCATGGATCTTGGGGTACTTCTGGTGTTTCCCCAGGGGTGTCAGTTTCGTCTCGAGTGGGGCCATGCACGTGCGCTTTCCTCCGAGCTTTATCAGCAGTGTCACGCTTCCCTTCGGGTGGATCAAGGGATCTGTGGCTTTCCCTCGAGGCTTTCCCACGAGGCTCTCCCACAGGGCTACCCCACGTGCCACTGTGGTGTGAGTCGATCCTCGGCTTGAAAGTCGAGGCCAGTGCAGGGAAACCAGGTTCCCTGGAATGGACTGAGACATCTGGGGAACTCTGGCGATGGTGGCATGAACCTGGAGTTCCTCTCGCTTTTCCTCTGGAGAGCGCCTCCTCTTGAGATGCGACGGGAACGCCGCGAATTCTTTCGCACACCACGCAGGGAAAAGGATCCCTCCTCTCGAGCTAGGAGGTGGAAACGGGGCTCCTCTGGATGTGGTCAGGACTCTCGTGCTTCCTCTCGAGTGGAGATGGGTATATCAGGGAACTTCTTGAGTTGCAGCAAGGGTGTGAAGGACCCTTTGGAAGTTCCTTAGGTAAAGGTGTGATTAGCCTCGAGATACCTCAGCGGAAATGGGCCTCATGTCGCCTGGAGGGGAGAACATCCTGGATTTTCTCGATTTGCGGCAGGTGCTCTCGACTTACGACGGGTACCTCAGAGGAACCGCTCTGGTGTCCTCAGGAAAGTCCAGTCCCATGCGAGTTGCTCGTGGGCCTCTCGGGATTCCTCTCACGGTCGATGCCAGGGCCTAAGACCTTGTGTGGAGTCGGTGCCAGAACCTGAGGTTTCCTCTCCAGTGCTGACATGGATCTTGGGGTATTCTGGAGTCTCCCCAGGGGAGTCAGTCCTCGTCTCGAGTGGGGCATGCAAGTGCACTTTCCTCCCGAGCTGTAGCAGCAGTGTAACGCTACCCTTCCCGTGGAAAAAGGGATCTGTGGCATTCCCTCGAGGCTTTCCCACGAGGCTTTCCAAAGCGGCTTTCCCACGAGGCTTTCCCACAGGGCTGTCCCACATGCCACAGTGATGTGAGTCGATCCTCGGCTTGAAAGTCGAGGCAGTGCAGGGAAAACAGGTTTCCCTGGAATGGACTGAGACATCCAGGGGACTCTGGGAATGGTGGCACGACCCTGGAGTTCCTCTCGCCTTTCCTGTGGAGCGCGCCTCCTCTTGAGATGTGACGGGAACACCAGGAATTCTATCCCGACCACGGCAGGGAAAGGATCCCTCCTCTCGAGGTAGGAGGCGGAAACGGGCTCCTCTGGATGTGGGCGGGACTCTCGTGCTTCCTCTCGAGTGGAGACGGGTATGTCGGGGAACTTCTTGAGTTGCAGTAAGGGTGTGAAGGACCCTTTGGAAGTTCCAGAGGTAAGGTGTGATTAGCCTTGAGAAACCTCAGCGGTAATGGGACTCAGATCGCCTGGAGGGGAGAACGTCCTGGATTTTTCTCGAGCTGCGGCAGGTTGCTCTCGACTTACGACGGGGACCTCAGGGACCCGCTGTGGTGGCCTCAGGAAAGGCCAGTCCCCATGCGAGTTCCTCTGAGGCCTCTCGGGATTCCTCTCACGTCGATGCAGGGGCCTAAGGTCTTGTGTGGAGTGGGTGCTGGAACCTGAGGATTCCTCTCCAGTGCTGACATGGATCTTGGGGTACTTCTGGAGTCTCCCCAGGGGAGTCAGCCCTCGTCTCGAGTTGGGGGCATGCACTTGCGCTTTCCTCCCGAGCTGTAGCAGCAGTGTCGCGCTTCCATTCGCGAGGATCAAGGGATCTGTGGCTTTCCCTCGAGTCACGAGGCTTTCCCACGAGGCTTTCCCACAGGGCTGTCCTACGTGCCACCGTGGTGTGAGTCGATCCTCGTCTTGAAAGTCAAGGCAGTGCAGGGAAAACTGGTTTCCCTGGAATGGACGCAGACATTTGGGGGACTCTGGAATGGTAGCACGACCCTGGAGTTCCTCTCGCCTTTCCTGTGGAGATCGCCTGCTCTTGAGATGCGACGAGAACACCTGGAATTCTTTCCCGACCACGCAGGGAAAGGATCCCTCCTCTCGAGCTAGGAGACGGAAACGGGGCTCCTCTGGATGTGGGGGGGACTCTCGTGCTTCCTCTCGAGTGGAGACGGGTATGTCGGGGAACTTCTTGAGGTGCAGCAAGGGTGTGAAGGACCCTTTGGAAGTTCCAGAGGTTAGGTGTGATTAGCCTCGAAACGCCTCAGCGGAAATGGGCCTCATCTCGCCTGCAGGGGAGACCTCCTGGATGTTCTCGAGTTGCGGCAGGTGCTCTCGACTTACGACGGGGACCTCAGGGACCCGCTCTGGTGGCCTCAGGAAAGGCCAGTCCCCATGCCAGTTGCTCGGGGGCCTCTCGGATTCCTCTCCCGTCGATGCCGGGGCCTAAGACCTTGTGTGGAGTCAGTGCCGAACCTGAGGATTCCTCACCAGTGCTGACATGGATCTTGGGGTACTTCTGGAGTCTCCC
>NW_017203212.1:0-6108 GCF_001704415.2 Capra hircus
AACCTCCCTCTTCCTCCCATGTATTTGTGACTAACTTAGGACCTACTTGGAAAATCCAAGCTAATCTTTCCATTCAAGTTTTTTTGCTTAATCACACCTGCAAAAGTCCTTTTGCAACATAAAGTAAGATCCATAGGCTCCAGAAATTAGAACCTGGATATCTTTGAGGCCAGTATTCAGTTGACCACAGGAAATACTACCCAGGAGAAGAGGATGAGCTGCTAACACAGGCACCATGAATGAAGTTTGCAAACAGGATGTTGAGCGAAAGAGGGCAGACCAAAAAAAAAAAGAAAACATATGTATGATTCAATTTATATGAAGTTTCAGAAGAGGCATAAGTAATCTATGCTGATAGAAATCAGAGCAGTAATTGCCTGGAGGTAAGGTAATTTACTGGGAAAGGACACAGAGAACTTTCTTGGGGATGAAAATATTCTGTATCTTGACGGGCAAGTGTACATGAGTGTGTACATTTATCAAAACGCGTGAGCTGTACACTCCAGATCTGCACATTTCATAGTGTGTCTGAATTGTTCCTTGGGCTTCTCCAGTGACTCAGTGGGTAGAGAAATCCACCTGTGATGCAGGACATAGTGGAAACTCAGGGAAGGGGGAAATGGCAACCCACCCCAGCATTCTTGCCTGAAAAATCCCATGAACAGAGGAGCTTGGTGGCTGCAGTCCCAAGGGGTCACACAAAGAGTCGGACACAACTGAGTGACTGGGCACAAACTGTTCCTTAACGGTAAAAAAAAAACGAGTGTAAACAACAAGGGGAAAAAAGGAGAAAGAGGGCAGGCAGAGTAAAGCACAGCTCTATTTTGGGGGGAAGTTTTTATTTTTTATTTTTGGCTGCGCTGGGTCTTTGTTGGGCTTAGTTGCAGGCTTAGTTCCCCCGGAGTATGTAAAAATCTTAGTTTCCCGACCAAGGATCAAACTCACGTCCCTTGCATTGGAAGGGGATTCTTAACCACTGGACTGCCAGGGAAGTCCCAAGCCCAAAGTCTTTAGGACACATTTTCCTCCTTTCACTATCACCAAGACGAGCTCCTGTAGTGGAAGGAACCCGGACACAGAGGGGGAGGACCCAGGATCTCACGCACTTGAGGTCAGCCAACCTCCTGCAGCTTGTAGCATTTAAGGTACCTGAAGTCCATCTTGAATAAATTTGCAAGACAAGACACCAATGAAAAACCTTAAATATACTGAAAACCTCCCTCCTCTCACAAGTGAGAGGATAACTATATTTTTTACATATCGACTGTTTTTCACTTTCTTACTCCCTTCTAGAACTTTTTTTTTTTTAATTTTAAAATCTTTAATTCTTACATGCGTTCCAAACATGACCCCCCTCCACCTCCCTCCCCACAACATCTCTCTGGGTCATCCCCATGCACCAGCCCCAAGCAAGCTGCCCTACGTCAGACATGGACTGGTGATTCAATTCTTACATGACAGTATACATGTTAGAATTCCCATTCTCCAAATCATCCCACCCTCTCCCTCTCCCTCTGAGTCCAAAAGTCCGTTATACACATCTGTGTCTTTTTTCCTGTCTTGCATACAGGGTCGTCATTGCCATCTTCCTAAATTCCATATATATGTGTTAGTATACTGTATTGGTGTTTTTCTTTCTGGCTTACTTCACTCTGTATAATTGGCTCCAGTTTCATCCATCTCATCAGAACTGACTTTTACACACTCCTGTGTATTTCTAGATTGTTGCTGTCATGCCAGAGGGATCATTTATTTTCTGCTTTTTTCATTCAACATCACATAAAAAGATGTTCCTGTTTTGCTAGAGAGTCTTCATAAACATCCTCTTTGATCACTGGATAATATTTCAGTGTGAGGTGACTGAAATAGTAATTTAGTTAGCCTTTTCCTTTTTATTGGATATTAGGCTTTTTTTTTTTTTTTTTTGCCCTCTATGGAAAAATAATGGAGCTCTGGTTGACTTTGTTCTTCTTTTGAATTATTTAAAAATGAATATTGGAATAAGAAATCAAGAAGAGGAGAAGGAAACAGCCAAGAAACCTGTAGCACAGAATTCAGAGCTTAAGGGACCTCCAGAATTATCTAGTCTAAAATCCTAATTTTACAGTGGAAACCAAGGGTAGGGCACATCTGAAGTCCAACACGCAGTTGAGTCAGCAGTTAAGACCCAAGCTCAGAAGCCCTGAATTTAATTCAAACAAAATAAGCACAAGCTATGATCTCTACTTTGCCTATACGGCAAGCATCAACAGGGACAAATTTCTCCCATCTAATCTTGTCTTAAAGTTGTGTCTCTCAGACAAATTGTGAGAGAAGTTAACTTAAAGAAGAATAGTTGATTAACAGAGACACCGTGTTGTACATAAAACAGATAAACAACAAGGGCCTACTGTACAGCACAGAGAACAGTATTCAATGTCTTCTAACAATCTAGAACAGAAAAGAATCTAAAAAAGGATGGAGAGATATATATTATAACTCAATCACTTTGCTGTACACCTGAAACAATGTCAATCAACTATACTTCAATTTTAAAATTACTTACATAAAAAAAAGAACCTATCATGCTGACCTAAGATTAGAATTTAAGTTACCCTTTAGTTCAGCTGGTAAGGAAAATACTCCATCTGAAAAATGGAGAGAAGAGACTTGTCTTTGCCTTTGTGTGTCTGGGAGATCCTCTGATCACATGGGTGTTGACGTGAAAGACGGTTGGCTCCCAATTAACTGGACTAATAGCAGGAAACCCTGCGGTAGATCACAAAAAGGAGAACCAAAGGCAAAATAATTTGCAAGTGCCTTACATAATTTTCCAGCAACAGATTCACCTTCTTACCTTTGCCACAGAACTTGGGTTCCTAGAATATTCATCAGCTGGAGCGTAGAACGTGGCTTGATCTAGATCTTGCTAGGAGGAGGAAGATAACAGCTGTTTACAATGTGCCTACTTAGTGCCAGGCAATAAACCAGATACTTTACATACCCTCCCTGGTGGATTTTTATCCCAGTAAGTAGGAATCTGAGCCTAGGCTACAGTAAGTAACTTTCCCAAGGTCACTCAGTTACCGTATCAAAGCTGCAGCCCTGTCTGAAGCTGAAACCCACATTTTCAACCCAACCAGAAAAATCAGATCACATTTGGTTCAATAAATACTTATGGCCAACTATGTTTCAAATCCTGCTTGCTAAGTAGCAAGGGTGTAAAAATAAATAAGAGAAATAGCATTCTAGGTAAAGCACAATCTAACAGGTGAAAAGAGAAGCAGTGACGCGTAGTCGATTCTACATAAATATTGGATCAGTGAGGGAATGAGTCTTGTCAGGTTTGTGAAGCTGTTCATATCTGTCCGGTGGGTCAATGACAGACTGGGAGATTTTTTTTTAATTTTATTTTTTTTCAAGTATAGTTGATTTATGATGTTGTGTTAATTTGTGTGTACATTAAAGTGATTCCGTGATACATACATACCTTTTCTTACATACTCTTTTCCATTACGGTTTATCACAGGGTGTTGGATATAGTTCCCTGTGCTATACAGTAGGACCTTGTTGTTTATCCATCCTGCATATAATAAATTTGATCTGCTAATCCCGAACTCCCAATCCATTCCTCCCTGCTTCACTACCCCTCGGCCACCGCAAGTCTGTTCTCTACGCTGTGAGTGTTTCTGTTTTGTATGTAGATAAGTTCATTTGTGAATGACAGGCTTTTAAAAAATGCCAATTGACCTAGTCATATTCTTGATTGTTTCTTATAAAAATGTGATTTTCATGCAAATTTTCAGTCCTGCTCTAACTCCAAGACAAAAAGTATTTTGATTCCCACTTCCCAGTGTGTTGTAAAACATTATCCAAGTGTGAGTTTCCTAAAACCCAGAACAGTCTTCACCTAAAATAAAATACAACAATCTAAGGGTAATAACTTCTTTAAACAATGTAATTAAATTCATGATTGCTAAATGGGAATATTTTGTGTTGTTAAATTAAAAAAAACCAATTCACTAGTTTAAAACAGTTTCAGTTCAGTTCAGTTCAGTTTAGTCGCTCAGTCGTGTCCCACTCTTTGCAACCCCATGAATCGCAGCACGCCAGGCCTCCCTGTCCATCACCATCTCCCGGAGTTCACTCAGACTCACGTGCATCAAGTCCGTGATGCCATCCAGCCATCTCATCCTGCGGTCTTCCCCTTTCTCCTCCTGCCCTCAATCCCTCCCAGCATCAGAGTCTTTTCCAATGAGTCAACTCTTCGCATCAGGTGGCCAAAGTACTGGAGTTTCAGCTTTAGCATCAGTCCTTCCAAAGAAATCCCAGGCCTGATCTCCTTCAGAATGGACTGGTTGGATCTCCTTGCAGTCCAAGGGACTCTCAAGAGTCTTCTCCAACACCACAGTTCAAAGGCATCAATTCTTCGGCGCTCAGCCTTCTTCACAGTCCAACTCTCACATCTATACGTGACCACAGGAAAAACCATAGCCTTGACTAGACGGACCTTCGTCGGCAAAGTAATGTCTCTGCTTTTGAATATGGTATTTAGGTTGGTCATAACTTTTTCTTCCAAGGAGTAAGCGTCTTTTAATTTCATGGCTGCAGTCACCATCCGTAGTTATTTTTTCAGTAATAGGAAAATTTGTTATTTCTCATTTTTAAAAAAATCTAGAAAAAGCACATGTGATTTTTATTTGATACAATGTTTTTAAATACTTTGACTTCTTTGGGGGTATATTTTATATAGTAAAACACTCAATATTATATATAACAGTAAAGAACAGTGAAGTTAAAAAAAAAATCTAGAAAAAGCACACCCCCAGCTTGATTAAACTGGCTGTTTGGTGATGTCATCCAGGACTTAGTTTCTTTGTATTCCCCACCCACCCCGTCCCCGCAACGTTCATCTTTAGCTTGCTAGATTAATTGCCCTCCTGGTTTGCACTGCGGCGGCCATAATTCCAGACATCACACGAATGGCTTTTCAACTCCAGCTCCCAAATACCTCTCCCGAAACTGCAATGGTCCTAGTCCACATTGTCGCCATCTTGCTCCCAGACAATTGTAGAGAGTTTCCCATAGTCCCCAGCTGTGGAAACCCAGATATTATTGTCATTTTCACATTAAACATTTCAAGTGTCCTTATTACCCTCGAAAGAAAATCCAAACTCTTTAACTTGGTTTACAAGGCCCTTCAGGATCTGGCCCAACCTACCCGCTACTTTCATTGCTCCGTATCTCAGCTTCCCAGGTGGCTCAGTGGCAAAGAATCCATCTGCCAATGCAGGAGACACAGGAGATACAGGTTCGATCCTTGGGTCCGGAAGATCCCTTGGAGCAGGAAATGGCAACCCACTCCAGTATTCTTGTCTGGAAACTCTATGGACAGAGGAGCCTGGCAAGTTACAGTCCATGGGGTCACAAAGAGTCAGACATGACTGAGCACACCACACAGAGGTTAATACTCCAGCCAAACCAAATGCTATAGGGTAAATGGTTGTATCCCCCCACCTCAAACTCTTATGTTTAAACCTGATCCCAGTGTGATGGTATTTGGAGATGGGACCTTGCTGCTGCTGCTGCTGTAAGTTGCTTCAGTCGTGTCCGACTCTGTGCGACCCATAGACGGCAGCCCACCAGGCTCCCCCATCCCTGGGATTCTCCAGGCAGGAACACTGGAGTGGGTTGCCATTTCCTTCTCCAACATGAAAGTGAAAAGTGCCAGTGAAGTCGCTCAGTCGTGTCTGACCCTTAGCGACCCCATGGACTGTAGCCTACCAGGCTCCTCCGTCCATGGATTTTCTAGGCAAGAGTTCTGGAGTGGGGTGCCATCACCTTCTCTGATGGGACCTTAGGGAGGTGATTTGTTGTGAAGGTGAAGCCCTCAGGAATGGGAGTAGCGCCCTTATAGAAGAGACCCCAGAGAGTTCCCAGTCCCTTCTCGTGAGGACACAATGAGAAGATGGCCAACTGAGAACCAAGATGAGGGGCCCTCACACATCAAGTACACTAGCAACTTGGCCTTGAACACCAGCAACCAGATCTGTGAGAGATAGTTGTCAGTGGTGTGTAAGCTCCCTAATCTAGGATACTCTGTTATAGTAGCCCCTACAGACCAAGACC
>NW_017203213.1:0-6108 GCF_001704415.2 Capra hircus
GGGACTCTCGTGCTTCCTTTCGAGTGGAAACGGGTATGTCGGGGACTTCTTGAGTTGCAGCAAGGGTGTGAAGGGCCTTTGGAAGTTCCAGAGGTTAGGTGTGATTAACCTCGAGATGCTCAGCGCAAATGGATCTCATCTCGCCTGGAGGGGAGAACCTCCTGGATTTTCTCGAGTTGCGCCAGGTGCCTCTCACTTACGACGGGGACTCAGGGACCCGCTTTGGTGTCCTCAGGAAAGGCCAGTCACCATGCGAGTTGCTCGGAGCCTCTCGTGATGTCTCTCCCTCTCCAGTGCTGTCTTGGATCTTGACTGGCCTTTCCTGAGGCCACCAGAGCGGGTCCCTGCGGTCCCGTCGTAAGTCGAGAGCACCTGCCGCTACTCGAGAAAAATCAAGGATGTTCTCCCCTCCAGGCAAAATGAAGCCTATTCCGCTGACACATCTCAAGGCTAAGCACACTTAAACTCTGGAACTTCCAAAGGGTCCTTCACACCCTTGCTGCAAATCAAGAAGTTCCCCGACATACCCATCTCCACTCAAGAGGAAGCACGATAGTTCCACCCACATCCAGAGGAGCCCCGTTTCCGCCTCATAGCTCGAGGAGGAGGGATCCTTTCCCTGGGAGGTCGGGAAGAATTCCCGGCGTTCCCGTCCCATCTCAAGAGGAGGCGCTCTTCACAGGAAAGGCGAGAGGAACTCCAGGGACATGCCACCATTCTCCCGAGTCCCCCAGATGTCTCAGTCCATTCCAGGGAAACCTGTTTCCCCGCTCTGACTCGACTTTCAAGCCGAGGATCGACTCACACCCACTGTGGCACGTGGGACAGCCCTGTGGCAAAGCCTCGTGGAAAAGCCTCGTGGAAAGCCTCGAGGGAAAGCCGCAGATCCCTTGATCCACGCGAAGGGAAGCGCGACACTGCTGCTACAGCTGGGGAGGAAAGCGCACGTGCATGCCCTCAACCGAGACGAGGACTGACTCCCCTGGGAGACTCCAGCAGTACACCAAGATCCATGTCAGCACTGGAGAGGAATCCTCAGGTTACAGCACCGACTCTACGTAAGGTCTGAGGCCCCGGCATCGACGGGAGAGGAATCCGGAGAGTGCCCCGAGCAACTCGCATGGGGACTGGAATTTCCTGAGGCCACCAGAGCGGGTCCCTGAGGTCCCCATCGTAAGTCGAGAGCACCTGCAGCAACTCTAGAATATCCAGGAGTTTCTCCCCTCCAGGCGAGATGAGGCCCATTTCCATTGAGGCATCTCGGGCTAATCACACCTAACCTCTAGAACTGCCAAAGGGTCCTTCTCACCCTTGCTGCAACTCAAGAAGTTCCCCAACCTGCCCGTCTCCACTCGAGAGGAAGCACGAGAGTCTCTCCACATGAGGAGGACCCCGTTTCCACCTCATAGCTGGAAAGAAGGGATGCTTTCCCTGCGTGGTCGGGAAAGAATTTCCGGCATTCCCGTCGAATCTCAAGAGTAGGCGCTCTCCACAGAAAAGGCGAGAGGAACTCCAGGTCGTGCCACCATTCCCCAGATTCCCTCAGATGTCTCAGTCCATTCCAGGGAAACTTGTTTTCCCTGCCTCGACTTTCAAGCCGAGGATCAACTCACACCACGGTGGCACGTGGGCAGCCCTGTGGAAAGCCTCGTGGAAAAGCCTCGAGGGAAAGCCTTCAGGGAAAGCCACTGATACCATGATCCCAATCGCCAAGAAGTGTGACACTGCTGCTACAGCTCGGGAGGAAAGCGCACGTGCATGCCCCCACTCGAGACGAGGACTGACTCCCCTGGGGAGACTTCAGAAGTACCCAAGATCCATGTCAGCACTGTTAGGAAACCTCAGGTTCCGGCACCGACTCCACACAAAGTCTTAGGCCCGGCATCGACGGGAGAGGAATCCCGAGAGGCCCCCGAGCAACTTGCATGGGGACTGTCCTTTCCTGAGTCCACCAGAGCGGGTCCCTGAGGTCCCTGTCGTAAGTCGAGAGCACCTGCCGCAACTCGAGAAAATTCAGGAGTTTCTCCCCTCCAGGCGAGATGAGGCCCATTTCCACTGAGGCATCTCGACGCTAATCACACCTAACCTCTGGAACTTGCAAAGCGTCCTTCACACCCTTCCTGCAACTCAAGAAGTTCCCCCACATACCCGTCGACACTCGAGAGGAAGTACGAGAGTCCCGCCCACATCCAGAGGAGCCCCGTTTCCGCCTCCTAGCTCGAGAGGAGGGATCCTTTCCCTGCTTGGTGGGGAAAGAATTTCCGGCGTTCCCGTTGCATCTCAAGAGGTGGTGCTCTCCACAGGAAAGGCGAGAGGAAGTCCAGGGTCGTGACACCATTCCCAGAGTCCCCCAGATGTCTCAGTCCATTCCAGGGAAACCTGTTTTCCCTGCACTGCCTCGACTTTCAAGCCCAGGGTCGACTTTCACCACGGTGGCACGTGGGACAGCCCTGTGGGAAAGCCTCGTGGGAAAGCCACAGATCCCTTGATCCACGCGAAGGGAAGCGTGACACTGCTGCTACAGCTCGGGAGGAAAGCACACGTGCATGCCCCCACTCGAGACGAGGACTGACTCCCCTGGGAGACTCCAGAAGTACCCCAAGATCCATGTCAGCACTGGAGAGGAATCCTCTGGTTCTGGCACCGACTCCAAACAAGGTCTTAGGCCCAGGCATCGACGGGAGAGGAAACCTGAGAGGCCACCGTGCAACTCGCATGCGGACTGGCATTTCCTCAGGCCAACAGAGCGGTTCCCTGAGGTCCCGTCATAGGTCGAGAGCACCTGCCGCAACTTGAGAAAATCCAGGTGGTTGTCCCTTCCAGGAGAGATGGGCCCATTTCCGCTGGGCGTCTCGAGGCTAATCACACCTAAGCTCTGGAATTTCCAAAGGGTCCTTCACACCCTTGCTGCAACTCAAGAAGTTCCACGACATACCGTCTCCACTCGAGAGGAGGCACGAGAGTCCCGCCCACATCCAGAGGAGCCCCGTTTCTGACTCATAGCTCGAGAGGAGGGATCCTTTCCCAGCGTGATAGCGAAAGAATTCTCGGGAGTCACTCTCCACAGGAAAGGCGAGAGGAACTCCTGTCATGCCACCATTCCCAGAGTCCCCCAGATGTCTCAGTCAATTCCAGGAAATCCTGTTTTCCCTGCACTGCCTCGACTTCCAAGCTGGGGATCAACTCACACCATGGTGGTACGTGGGACAGCCCTGTGGAAAGCCTCGTGAGAAAGCCTCGAGGGAAAGCCACAGATCCCTTGATTCACGCGCAGGGAAGCGTGACACTGCTGCTACAGCTCGGGAGGAAAGCGCACGTGCATGCCCCCACTCGAGACGAGGACTGACTTCCCTCGGGAGACTCCAGTAGTACCCCAAGATCCATGTCAGCACTGGAGAGGAATCCTCAGGTTCCGGCACCGACTCCGTACAAGGTCTCAGACCCCGGCATCAACGGGAGAGGAATCCCAAGAGGCCATCGAACAACTCGCATGGAGCCTGGCCTTTCCTCAGGACACCGGAGAGGGTTCCTGAGGTCCCCGTCGTAATTCTAGAGCACCTGCCACACTCGAGAAAATCCAGGAAGTTCTCCCCTCCAGGCGAGATGAGGCCCATTTCCACTGAGGCGTCTCGAGGCTAATAACACCTAACCTCTGGAACTTCCAAAGAGTCTTTCACAGTCATGCTGCAACTCAAGAAGTTCCCCGACATACCCGTCTCCACTCAAGAGGAAGCACGAGTGTCCCGGCCACATCCAGAGGAGCTCCGTTTCCGGCTCGTAGCTCGAGATGAGCGATCCTTTCCCTGATTGGTCGGGAAAGAATTCCGGCATTCCCATCGCATCTCAAGAGGAGGCGCTCTCCAAAGGAAAGGGAGAGGAACTGCAGGGTCGTGCCACCATTCCGAGACTCACCCAGATGTCTCAGTCCATTCCACAGGAACCTGTTTTCCCTGCACTGCCTTGGCCTTCATGCCGAGGATCGACTCACACCACCGTCACACGTGGGACAGACCTGTTGGAAAGCCTAGTGGGAAAGACTCGAGGGAAAGCCACAGATCCCTTGGTCCAGGCATGGGGAAGCGTGACACTGCTGCTACAGCATGGGAGGAAAGGCACGCTCATGCCCCCACTCGAGACGAGGCCTGACTCCCTTGTGGAGACTCGAGAAGTACCACAAAATCCATGTCAGCACTGGAGAGGAATCCTCAGCTTCTGGCCCCCGACTCCACACAAGGTCTTAGGCCCCGGCATCGACGGGAGAGGAATCACGAGAGGCCCCTAGCAACACGCATGATGACTGGCGTTTCCTGCGGGCCGCCAGAGCGGGTCCCTGAAGTCCCCGTCGTAACTCGAGAGCACCTGCTGAAACTCGGGAATATCCAGGAGCCTCTCCATTCCAGGCGACATGAGGCCCATTTCCGCTGAGGCATCTCGAGACTAACCACACCTAACCTCTGGAACTTCCAAAGGGTCCTTCACACCCTTGCTGCAACTCAAGAAGTTCCCCGACATACCCGTTCCTCTTCACATTCAGCCATAATGGTGGTGTCATCTGCATATCTAGTTTATTGATATTTCTACGGCAATCTTGATTCCAGCTCATGTATCTTCCATCCCAGCATTTTTCATGATGTACTCTGCATAGAAGTTAAATAAGCAGGCTGACAATATACAGCCTTGACATATTCCTTTTCCTATTTAGAAACCGGTCTGTTGTTCCATGTCCAGTTCGAACTGTTTCTTCCTGACCTGCATACAGGTTTCTCAAGAGACAGGTCAGGTGGTCTGGGTATTCCCATCACTTTCAGAATTTTTCCCAGTTTATTGTGATCCACACAGTCAAAGGCTTTGGCATAGTCAATAAAGCAGAAATAGATGTCTTTTTTTCTGGAACTCTCTTGCTTTTTCAATGATCCAGTGGATGTTGGCAGTTTGATCTCTGGTTTCTCTGCATTTTTTTAAATCCCTCTTGAACATTTGGAAGTTCACAGTTCATGTGAACTTGGAGAATTTTGAGCATTACTTTACTAGTGTGTGAGATGAGTGCAATTGTGCAGCAGCTTGAATATTCTTTGTCATTGCCTTTCTTTGGGATTGGAATGAAAACTGACCTAATGACTAGGTGTTTTCAATTGCATATGCTGAAAGAACTGGCTGTGCAGTTTTGAAGAAAAAAAATCATTTTAACCCATTTTCTCTGAAGTGCAAGGCATATCATGGCCATCCCTGAATCATAAAGTCACCTTTTCTTTATGTAGTCATAGTTTCATGCCTAAATTATAGGCCAACTCATGCTCAAATGGACTCTGATGTCAGGGGCAGATCAACTAATAAACAGCTTGGATTGTCCCTCTGGAGGAAAGTGAGATCTTGGTCCCACAAGAAGAATCTGAAGGGTTAAGGGAACTTGCAAGAGTGGGGAAAGCTTAGTCCATCCTACATATACCAAATCTTAAATAAGGCTTATTTACTTTACCGAAGTAAAAAAACAGATGATGAAAACAATTATAAATCAATGAAAGGTAAAGAAACTCATAGTCTGTTATCAAAAATTGCATTCTAAGAAAACTTTGTGCTCTTAACCTAGAGAGGAGACTAAATTCCATCTGGTACCAGCTTACCAGAAGACAAACAAACAAACAAACAAATTATCGGTAAGCTTAAAAAAAGTATATTCCATATATCTTGAAGTAGCAGTATTTCTGCAAAGGCATCAGTGTGAAACCATAGAGGACATGGTTAAAACCTGATTAAATAGAAATTGACAATGTAATCTGGTCACTGCTGCGACTTGAAATGCTTTAATATGATAACTGGAATTATAACTGACAGCATTTGACCAGGACATATCAGATTTTCACGGATGTCACATAATTTCTAGGATATCTATATTAGGAACTGAAGGAATCTTTGAACGCTAGGAAAGAAAACAACAGTCTCAAAGGCCCTTGCTGAATCATCTATCAGCAAGGAATGTCTTTGCAAGGATCGCAAAGTGAAGGGAAAATACACCCGACCGCTCTGCAACTTCGGTCCTCTGAGCAGATCTGGAGGTCTCCCTTTGTATAAGCTAAACCTGTTCCTTCCAAATAGAGGTTTGCAACACAA
>NW_017203214.1:0-6108 GCF_001704415.2 Capra hircus
GGGGAGTCAGTCCTCGTCTCGAGTGGGGCATGCAAGTGCACTTTCCTCCCGAGCTGTAGCAGCAGTGTAACGCTACCTTCCCGTGGAAAAACGGATCTGTGGCATTCCCTCGAGGCTTTCCCACGAGGCTTTACAAAGCGGCTTTCCCACGAGGCTTTCCCACAGGGCTGTCCCACATGCCACAGTGATGTGAGTCGATCCTCGGCTTGAAAGTCGAGGCAGTGCAGGGAAAACAGTTTTCCCTGGAATGGACTGAGACATCCAGGGGACTCTGGGAATGGTGGCACGACCCTGGAGTTCCTCTCGCCTTTCCTGTGGAGCGCGCCTCCTCTTGAGATGTGACGGGAACACCGGGAATTCTATCCCGACCACGCAGGGAAAGGATCCCTCCTCTCGAGCTAGGAGGCGGAAACGGGGCTACTCTGGATGTGGCCGGAACACTCGCGCTTCTCTTGAGTGGAGACGGGTATGTCGGGGAACTTCTCGAGTTGCAGCATGACTGTGAAAGACTCTTTGGAAGTTCCAGAGGTCACGTGTGATTAGCCTCGAGACACCTCAGGGGAAACGGGCCCTCATCTCGCCTGGAGGAGAGAACCGCCTGGATTTTACCGAGTTGCGGCAGGTGCTCTCGACTTACGACGGGGACCTCAGGGACCCGCTCTGGTGACCACAGGAAAGGCCAGTCCCCATGCGAGTTGCTAGAGGGCCTTTCGCTATTCCACTCCCATCGATGCCAGGGCCTAAGACCTTGTGTGGAGTCGGGGCCGGAATCTGAGGATTCCTCTCCAAGGCTGGCATGCATGTTGGGGTACTTCTGGAGTCTCCCAAGGGGAGTCAGTCCTCGTCTCGAGTGGGGCATGCACGTGCGCTTTCCTCCCCGTGCTGTAGCAGCAGTGTCTCGCTTCCCTTCGCGTGGATCAAGGGACCTGTGGCTTTCCCTCAAGGCTTTCCACGAGACTTTCCCACAGGGCCCTCCCACGTGCCACCGTGGTGTGAGTCGATCCTTGGCGTGAAAGTCGAAGCAGTGCAGGGAAAGGATCCTCTGGAATGGACTGAGATATCTGGGGACTCTTGGAATGGTGGACGACCCATGAGTTCTTCTCGCCTTTCCTGTGCAGTGGGCCTCCTCTTGAGAAGCTTCGGAAACGTCGGGAATTCTATCCGAGGAAGCAGGGAAGGATCCCTCATCTTTAGCTTGGAGGGCGAAACGGAGCTCCTCTGGATGTGGCCGGGACCATCGTGCTTCCTCTGGAGTGGAGACGGGTGTGTCGGGGAACTTCTTGAGTTGCAGCTAAGGTGTGAAGGAACCTTTGGAAGTTCCAGAGGTTAGGTGTGATTAGCCTCGAGACGCCTCAGCGGAAATGGGCCTCATCTCGCCTGGAGGGGAGAACCTCCTGGATTTTCTCGAGTGTGGCAGGTGCTCTAGAATTACGACGGGGACCTCAGGGACCCTCTCCGGTGTCCTGACGAAAGGCCAGTCCCATGCGAGTTGTTCGATGGCTCTCGGGATTCCTTTCCGTTGATGCCGGGGTCTGAGACCTTGTACAGAGTCGGTGCCGGAACCTGAGGATTCCTCTCCAGTGCTGACATGGATCTTGGGGTACTACTGGAGTCTCCCGAGGGGAGTCAGTCCTCGTCTCGAGTGGGGGCATGCACGAGCGCTTTCCTCCCGAGCTGTAGCAGCAGTGTCACGCTTTCCTTCGCGTGAATCAAGGGATCTGTGGCTTTCCCTCAAGGCTTTCCCACGAGGCTTTCCCACAGGGCTGTCCCACGTACCACCGTGGTGTGAGTTGATCCTCGGCTTGAAAGTCGAGGCAGTGCAGGGAAAACAGGATTTCCTGGAATTGACTGAGACATCTGGGGGACTCTGGAATGGTGGCATGACAGGGAGTTCCTCTCCCCTTTCCTGTGGAGAGCGACTCCCGAGAATTCTTTCGCGATCACGCTGGGAAAGGATCCCTCCTCTCCAGCTATGAGACGGAAACGGGGTTCCTCTGGATGTGGGCGGGACTCTCATGCCTCCTCTCGAGTGGAGACGGGTATGTCGGGGAACTTCTTGAGTTGCGGCAAGGGTGTGAAAGACCCTTTGGAATTTCCAGAGGTTAGGTGTGATTAGCCTCGAGACGCCCCAGCGGAAATGGGCCCATCTCTCCTGGAAGGGACAACCACCTGGATTTTCTCAAGTTGCGGCAGGTGCTCTCTGACCTTTGATGGGGACCTCAGGGAACCGCTCTGGTGGCCTGAGGAAATGCCAGTCCCCATGCGAGTTGCACGGTGGCCTCTCAGGATTCCTCTCCCGTCGATGCCGGGGCCTAAGACCTTGTTTGGAGTCGGTGCCAGAACCAGAGGATTCCGCTCCAGTGCTGACATGGATCTTGGGGTACTTCTGGAGTCTCCCCAGGGGAGTCAGTCCTCGTCTCGAGTGGGGGCATGCACGTGTGCTTTCCTCCCGAGCTGTAGCAGCAGTGTCACGCTTCCCTTCGCCTGGATCAAGGGATCTGTAGCTTTCCCTCGAGGCTTTCCCAGGAGACTTTCCCACGAGGCTTTCCCACAGGGCTGTCCCACGTGCCACCGTGGTGAAAGTCGACCCTGGCTTGAAAGTCGAGGCAGTGCAGGGAAAAGAGGTTTCCCTGGAATGGACTGAGACATCTGGGGGACTCTGAGAATGGTGTCACTACCCTGGACTTCCTCTCGCCTTTCCTGTGGAGAGCACCTCCTCTTGAGATGCAACGGGAACACCGGAAATTCTTTCCCCACCACGCAGGGAAAGGATCCCTCCTCTCGAACTAGGAGGCGGAAACGGGGCTCCTCTGGATGTGGGCGGGACTCTCGTACTTCCTCTCGAGTGTCGACGGGTATGTCGGGGAACTTCTTGAGTTGCAGCAAGGGTGTGAAGGACCCTTTGGCAGTTCTAGAGGTTAGGTGTGATTAGCCCGAGATGCCTCAATGGAAATGGGCCTCATCTCGCCTGGAGGGAGAAACTCCTGGATATTCTCGAGTGCGGTAGGTGCTCTCGACTTACGATGGGGACCTCAGGGACCCGCTCTGGTGGCCTCAGGAAATTCCAGTCCCCATGCGAGTTGCTCGGGGACCTCTCGGATTCCTCTCCCGTCGATGCGGGGCCTCAGACCTTACGTAGAGTCGGTGCCGAAACCTGAGGATTCCTCTCCAGTGCTGACATGGATCTTGGTGTACTGCTGGAGTCTCCCCAGGGGAGTCAGTCCTCGTCTCGGTTGAGGGCATGCACGTGCGCTTTCCTCCCCAGCTGTAGCAGCAGTGTCCCGCTTCCCTTCGCGTGGATCAAGGTATCTGTGGCTTTCCCTCGAGGCTCTCCCACGAGGCTTTCCGACGAGGCTTTGCCACAGGGCTGTCCCACGTGCCACAGTGGTGTGAGTCGATCCTCGGCTTGAAAGTCGAGTCAGTGCAGGGAAACAGGTTTCCCTGGAATGGACTGAGACATCTGGGGGACTCGGAGAATGGTGGCATGTCCCTGGAGTTCCTCTCGCCTTTCCTGTGGAGAACGCCTCCTCTTGAGATGCGACGGGAACGCCGGGAATTCTTTCCCGACCTCGCAGGGAAAGGATCCCTCCTCTCGAGCTATGAGGCGGAAACGGGGCTCCTCTGGATGCGGGCGGAACTATCGTGCTTCCACTTGAGTGGAGACGGGTATGTCGGGGAACTTCTTGATTTGCTGCAAGGGTGTGAAGGACCCTTTGGAAGTTCCAGAGTTTAAGTGTGCTTAGCCTTGAGATGTGTCAGCGGAAATAGGCTTCATTTTGCCTGGAGGGGAGGAAGCGCACATGCATGCCCCCACTCGAGACGAGCACTGACTCCCCTGGGGAGACTCCAGAAGTCCCCCAGAATCCATGTCAGCACTGGAGAGGCATCCTCAGGTTCCGGCACCGACTCCACACAAGATCTTAGGCCCTGGCATCGACGGGAGGGGAAGGCGAGAGGCCCCCGAGCAACTCCCATGGGGACTGGCCTTTCCTGAAGCCACCAGAGCGGGTCCCTGAGGTCCCCGTCGTAAGTCAAGAGCACCTGCCGCAACTCGAGGAAGTACAGGAGGTTCTCCCCTCCAGGCGAGATGAGGCCCATTTCCGCTGAGGCGTCTTGAGGCTAATCACATCTAAGATCTGGAACTTCCAAAGGGTCCCTCACAGCCTTCCTGCAACTCCTGAAGTTGCCCGACATACCCGTCTCCATTCGAGAGGAAGCGCGAGAGTCCTGCCCACAACCAGAGAGCCCCATTTCCGGCTCCTAGCTCGAGAGGAGGAATCCTTTCCCTGAGTGGGGGGGAAATAATTCCCGGCGTTCCTGTCGCTACTCAAGAGGAGGCGCTCTCGACAGGAAAGTCGAGAGGAACCCCCAGTCGTGCCACCATTCCCAGAGTCCCCCAGAAATCTCAGTCCATTCCAGGGAAACCTGTTTTCCCTGCACTGCCTCTACTTTCAAGCCGAGGATCGACTCACACCACGGTGGTACGTGGGACAGCCCTGTGGGAAAGCCTCGAGGGAAAGCCACAGATCCCTTGATCCACGGGAAGGGCAGCGCTACATTGCAGCTACTGCTCGGGAGGAAAGCGCACGTGCATGCCCCCACTCGAGACGAGGACTGACTCTCCTGGGGAGACTCCAAAAGTAACCCAAGATCCATGTCAGCACTCGAGAGGAATCCTCAGGTTCCGGCACCGAGTCCAAACAAGATCTTAGTCCCCGGCTTCGACGGGAGAGGAATCCTGAGCGGCCCCCGAGCAACTCGCATGGGGACTGGGATTTCCTGAGGCCAGCAGAGCGGGTCCCTGAGGTCCCCGTCGTAAGTCGAGAGCACCTGCCGCAACTCGACAAAATCCAGGTGGTTCTCCCTTCCAGATGAGAAGAGGGCCATTTCCGCTGAGGCGTCTTGAGGCTAATCACACCTAACTTCTGGAACTTCCAAAGGGTCCTTCACACCCTTGCTGCAACTCAAGAATTCCCCCCGCATACCCGTCTCCACTCGAGAGGAAGCACGAGAGTCCCGCCCACATCCAGAGGAGCCCCGATTCCGCCTCCTAGCTCGAGAGGCAGGATCCTTTCCCTGCGTGTTTGGGAAAGAATTCCCGGCATTCCCGTCGCATCTCAACAGGAGGCCCTCTCCACAGGAAAGGGGAGAGGAACTCCAGTGTCGTGCCACCATTCCCAGAGTCCCCCAGATGTCTCAGTCCATTCCAGGGAAACCTGCTTTCCCTGGAATGCCTCGACTTCAAGCCGAGGATCAACTCACACCACGGGGGTACGTGGGACAGCCCTGCGGGAAAGCCTCGTGGGAAAGCCTCCAGGGAAGCCACAGATCCCTTGATCCACACGAAGGGAAGCGTGACACTGCTGCTACAGCTCGGGAGGAAAGCGCACGTGCATGCCCCACTCGAGACGAAGACTGACTCCCCTGGGAGACTCCAGAAGTACCGCAGGATCCATATCAGCACTGGAGAGGAATCCTCAGCTTCCGGAACCGCCTCCACACAAGGTCTTAGGGCCCGGAATCGTCGGGAGAGGAATCCCGAGAGGACCTCAAGCAACTCGCAGGGGGACTGGCCTTTCCTGAGGCTGCCAGAGCGGGTCCCTGAGGTCCCCGTCTTAAGTCGAGAGCACCTGCAGCAACTCGAGAACATCCAGGTGGTTCTCCCCTCCAGGCGAGATGAGGCCCATTTCCGTTGAGGCGTCTCGAGGCTAATCACACCTAACCTCTGGAACTTCCAAAGCGTCCTTCACACGCTTGCTGCAACTCAAGAAGTTCCCCGACATACCAGTCTCCACTCGAGAGGAAGCACGAGGGTCCCGCCCACATCCAGAGGAGCCTGGTTTCCACCTCGTAGCTTGAGATTAGGGATTCTTTTCCTGCTTCGTCTGGAAAGATTTCCCGGCTTTCCCGTCGCATCTCAAGAAGAGGCACTCTCAATAGGAAAGGCGAGAGAAACCCCAGTGTCGTGCCACAATTCCAAGGGACCCCCATATGTCTCAGTCCATTCCAGAGGAACTTGTTTTCCCTGCACTGCCTCTTCTTTCACGCCGCCGAGGATCCTCTCACTCCACGCATGGCATGTCCCACGTGGGACAGCCCTGTGGGAAA
>NW_017203215.1:0-6106 GCF_001704415.2 Capra hircus
GGAATCTAATGTTGCTAATACTAGGTCTACTACTTGTTTTTCTATATACCAACTATATCTAAAAATAAAGGATTATGAAAATTTGGCAGCAAGCATTGACTCAACAAATGAAACTTTTAATCAGTCCTATTCTAAAGATTTTGACTCCTCGGAAGCCCCTACATTCCTAGGATGTTTTAAGCTTCCTGTGCCTCCTGCGGTCAGGAGGCTCAAACAAACACACTTGCAGAGTCCTGCAGGCAGGCTAGAAAGCCATCGGGGTTTTTTGGATTGAAACACTCTTTCAAATGCAGAAGACTAAAGCCCTGAATTGACTTTTTTCCAGAAAATGTCAGAAGAGTGGAAAAGCAGAGCACAAAAGCCGGCAGATTTTTGTTGGGGTACATGCTTAGGAATTTCCAGAGGGGACCCTGAAGTCTAAGCACGCCTTGCGTATGTCAGCTTCCTTCCTCATGACCTTGTCACGGGCGGGATTCCTCACAAAGGCTTCCGGCAGGCGCTCTCCACAGGAAAGGCGAGAGGAACTCCAGGGTCATGCCACCATTCCCAGAGTCTCCCAGATGTCTAAGTCCATTCCAGGGAAACCTGTTTTCCCTGCACTGCGTCGACTTTCAAGCCAAGGATCGACTCACACCAAGGTGGCACGTGACAGACCTGTGGGAAAAGCCTCGTGGGAAAGCCTCGTCGGAAAGCCTCGAGGGAAAGCCACAGATCCCTTGAACCACGCGAAGGGAAGCGTGACACTGCTGCTACAGCTCGGGAGGAAAGCACACGTGCATGCCCCACTCGATACCCAGGACTGACTCCCCTGGGGAAACTCCAGAAGTACCCCAAGATCCATGTCAGCACTGGAGAGGAATCCTCAGGTTCCGGAACCGACTCCACACAAGGTCTTAGGCAGCGGCATCCACGAGAGAGGAATCCGAGAGGCACCCGAGCAACTCGCATGGGTACTGGCCTTTCCTGAGGCCACCAGAGCGGGTCCCTGAGGTCCCGTCGTAAGTCAAGAGCACCTGCCCCAACTCGAGAAAATCCAGGAGGTTCTCCCCTCCAGGCGAGATGAGGCCCATTTCCGCTGAGGCGTCTCCAGGCAAATCACACCTAACATCTGGAACTTCCAAAGGGTCCTTCACACCCTGGCTGCAACTCAAGAAGTTTCCCCGACATACCCGTCTCCGCTCGAGAGGAAGCACGAGAGTCCCGCCCACATCCAGAGGAGCCCGTTTCCGCCTCCTAGCTCGAGAGGAGGGATCCTTTTCCTGCGTGGTTGGGAAAGAATTCCCAGCGTTTCCGTCGCATCTCAAGAGGAGGGGTTCTCCACAGGAAAGGCGAGAGGAACTCCAGGGTCGTGCCACCATTCCCAGAGTCCCCCAGATGTCTCAGTCCATTCCAGGGAAACCTGTTTTCCCTGCACTGCCTCGACTTTCAAGCCGAGGATCGACTCACACCACGGTGGCACGTGGACAGCCTGTGGGAAAGCCTCGTGGAAAGCCTCGAGGGAAAGCCACAGATCCCTTGATCCACGCAACGGAAGCGTGACACTGCTGTTACAGCTCGGGGGAAATCGCACGTGAATGCCCCAATCAAGACGAGGTCTGACTCCCCTGGGCAGACTCCAGAAGTACCCCAAGATTCGTGTCAGCACTGGAGAGGAATCCTCAGGTTCCGGGATGGACTCCAACACAAGGTCTTAGGCGCCAGAATATCGACAGGGAGAGGAATCCCTGAGAGGCCCCCAAGCAACTCGCTTTGGGGACTGGCCTTTCCTGAGGCCACCAGAGCGGGTCCCTGAGGTCCCGTCGTAAGTTAAGACCACCTGCCGCAACTCGAGAAAATCCAGGAGGTTCTACCCTCCTGGAGAGATGAGGCCCATTTCCGCTGAGGCTTCTCGAGGCTAATCACACCTAACCTCTGGAACTTCCAAAGGGTCCTTCACACCCTTGCTGCAACTCAAGAAGTTCCCCGACTTTCCCGTCTCCACTCGAGAGGAAGCACGAGAGTCCCGCCCACATCCAGAGGAGCCCCATTTCCGCCCTCCTAGCTCGAGAGGAGGGATCCTTTCCCTGCGTGTTCGGGAAAGAATTCCCGGCGATCCCGTCGCATCTCAAGAGGAGGCGCTCTCCACAGGAAAGGCGAGAGAACTCCAGGGTCGTGCCACCATTTCCAGAGTCCCCCAGATGTCTCAGTCCATTCCAAGAAACCTGTTTTCCCTACACTGCCTCCACTTTCAAGCCGAGGATCGACTTCACACCACGGTGGCACCTGGGACAGCCCTGTGGAAAAGCCTCATGGGAAAGCCTCGTGGGAAAGCCTGGAGGGAAAGCCACAGATCCCTTGATCCATGCGAAGGGAAGCGTGACACTGCTGCTAGAGCTCGGGAAGAAAACGCTTCGTGCATGCCCCCACTCGAGACGAGGACCGACTCCATTGAGGATACTCCAGAAGTACCCCAAGATTCGTGTCAGCACTGGAGAGGAATCCTCAGGTTCCGGGATGGACTCCACACAAGGTCTTAGGCGCCAGAATCGACAGGAGAGGAATCCCGAGAGGCCCCCAAGCAACTCGCTTGGGGACTGGCCTTTCCTGAGGCCACCAGAGTGGGTCCCTGAGGTCCCCGTCGTAAGTTAAGACCACCTGCCGCAACTCGAGAAAATCCAGGAGGTTCTACCCTCCTGGAGAGATGAGGCCCATTTCCGCTGAGGCTTCTCGAGGCTAATCACACCTAACCTCTGGAACTTCCAAAGGGTCCTTCACACCCTTGCTGCAACTCAAGAAGTTCCCCGACTTTCCCGTCTCCACTCGAGAGGAAGCACGAGAGTCCCCCCACATCCAGAGGAGCCCTATTTCCTCCTCCTAGCTCTGAGAGGAGGGATCCTTTCCCTGCGTGTTCGGGAAAGAATTCCCGGCGATCCCGTCGCATCTCAAGAGGAGGCGCTCTCCACAGGAAAGGCGAGAGGAACTCCAGGGTCGTGCCACCATTCCCAGAGTCCCCCAGATGTCTCAGTCCATTCCAAGAAACCTGTTTTCCCTACACTGCCTCCACTTTCAAGCCGAGGATCGACTCACACCACGGTGGCACCTGGGACAGCCCTGTGGAAAAGCCTCATGGGAAAGCCTCGTGGGAAAGCCTGGAGGGAAAGCCACAGATCCCTTGATCCACGCGAAGGGAAGCGTGACACTGCTGCTAGAGCTCGGGAAGAAAATCGCTTCGTGCATGCCCCCACTCGAGACGAGGACCGACTCCATTGAGGATACTCCAGAAGTACCCCAAGATCCATGTCAGCTCTGCAGAGGAATCCTCAGGTTCCGGCACAGACTTCAAACAAGGTCTTAGGCCCCGGCATCGACGGGAGAGGAATCCCGAGGGTCCCACGAGCAACTCGCATGGGGACTGGACCTTCCTGAGGCCACCAGAGCGGGTCCCTGAGGTCCCCGTCGTAAGTCGAGAGCACCTGCCGCAACTCGAGAAAATCCAGGAGGTTCTCCCCTCCAGGCGAGATGAGGCCCATTTCCGCTGAGGCCTCTCCAAGCTAATCACACCTAAACTCTGGAACTTCCAAAGGGTCCTTCACACCCTTGCTGCAACTCAAGAAGTTCCCCGACATACCCGTCTCCACTCGAGAGGAAGCACGAGAGTCCCGCCCACATTCAGAGGAGTTCCGTTTCCGCCTCCTATCTCAAGAGAGGGATCCTTTCCCTGCGTGTTCGGGAAAGAATTCCCGGCGTTCCCGTCGCTTCTCAAGAGCAGGCGCTCTCCACAGGAAAGGCGAGAGGAACACCAGGTTCGTGCCACCATTCCCAGAGTCCCCCAGATGTCTCAGTCCATTCCAGGGAAAACTTTTTTCCCTGCACTCCCTCGACTTTCAAGCCGAGGACCGACTCACACCACGGTGGCACGTGGGACAGCCCTGTGGGAAAGCCTCGTGGGAAAGCCTCGTGGGAAAGCCTCGAGGGAAAGCCAAAGATCCCTTGATCCACGCGAAGGGAAGCGTGACACTGATGCTGAGGCTCGGAAGGAAAGCCCACGTGCAAGCCCCCACTCGAGACAAGGACTGACTCCCCTGGGGAGACTCCAGAAGTACCCCAAGATCAATGTCAGCACTGGAGAGGAATCCTCAGGTTCCGGCACCGACTCCACACAAGGACTTAGGCCCCAGCATCGACGGGAGAGGAATCCCGAGAGGCCCCTGAGCAACTCGCATGGGGGACTGTCCTTTCCTGAGGCCACCAGAGCGGGTCCCTGAGGTCCCCGTCGTAAGTCGAGAGCACCTGCCGCAACTCGAGAATTCCAGGAGGTACACCCCTCCAGGCAGATGAGGCCCATTTCCGCTGAGGCGTCTCGAGGCTAATCACACTTAACCTCTGGAACTTCCAAAGGGTCCTTCACACCCTTGCTGCAACTCAAAGAAGTTCCCCGACATACCCGTCTCCACTCGAAAGGAAGCACGAGAGTCCCGCCCACATCCAGAGGAGTCCCGTTTCCGCCTTCTAGCTCTAGAGGAGGGATCCTATCCCTGCGTGTTCGGGACAGAATTCCCCGTGTTCCCGTCGCACCTGAAGAGGAGGCGCTCTCCACAGGAAAGGCGAGAGGAACTCCAGGGTCGTGCCACCATTCCCAGAGTCCCCGAATGTCTCAGGCCATTCCAGGGAAACCTGTTTTCCCTACACTGCCTCGATTTTCAAGCCGAGGATCGACTCACACCACGGTTGCACGTGGTACAGCCCTGTGAGAAAGCCTCGTGGGAAAGACTCGTGGGAAAGCCTCGTGGGAAAGCCTCGAGGGAAAGCCCCTGATCCCTTGATCCACGCGAAGGGAAGCATGACACTGCTGCTACAGCTCGGCAGGAAAGCGCACCAGCATGCCCCCACTTGTGTCGAGGACTGACTCCCCTTGGGAGACTCCAGAAGTACCCCAAGATCGATGTCAGCACTGGAGAGGAATCCTCCAGGTTCCGGCACCGACTAGACACAGGGTCTTAGGCCCCGGCATCGACGGGAGAGAATTCCGAGAGGCCTTCCGAACAACTCGCATGGGGACTGGCCTTTCCTGAGACCAAAAGAGCGGGTCCCTGAGGTCCCCGTCGTAAGTCGAGAGCACCTGCCGTAACTCAAGAAAATCCAGGAGGTTCTCCCCTCCAGGGGAGATGAGGCCCATTTCCGCTGAGACGTCTGGAGGCTAATCACATCTCATATCTGGAACTTCCAAAGGGTCCTTCACACCGTTGCTGCAACTCAAGAAGTTCCCCGGCATACCAGTCTCCACTCGAGAGGAAGCACGAAAGTTCCGCCCACATTCAGAGGAGCCCCGTTTCCGCCTCCTAGCTCGAGAGGAGGGATCCTTTCCCTGCGTGTTCGGGAAAGAATTCCCGGCATTCACGTCGCATCTCAAGAGGAGGCGCTCTCCACAGGAAAGGCGAGAGGAACTCCAGGGTCGTGCCACCATTCCCAGAGTCCCCCAGATGTCTCAGTCCATTCCAAGGAAACTATTTTCCCTTCACTGCCTCGACTTTCAAGCCGAGGATCGACACACACCACGGTGGCACGTGGGACAGCCCTGTGGGAAAGCCTCGTGGGGAAAGCCTGGTGGGAAAGCCTCGAGGGAAAGACACAGATCCCTTGATCCTCCGAATGGAAGCGTGACACAGCTGCTACAGCTCGGAGGAAAGCGCACGTGCATGCCCCGCTCGAGACGAGGACTGACTCCCCTGGGAGAGTCCAAAGTACCCCAATATCCATGTCAGCACTTTAGAGGAAATCTCAGGTTCCGTACCACTCCATACCAAGATCTTAGGCCCGGCATCGACGGGAGAGGAATCCCGAGAGCCCCGAGAAACTCGCATGGGGACTGGCCTTTCCTGAGGCACCAGAGCGGGTCCCTGAGGTCCCCGTCGGTAAGTCGAGAGCACCTGCAGGCAACTCGAGGAAAATCCAGGAGGTTCTCCCCTCCAGGCGAGATGAGGGCCCATTTCCGTTGAGGGTCTCGAGGCTAATCACACCTAACCTCTGGAACTTCCAAAGGGTCCTTCACACCCTTGCTGCAACTCAAGAAGTTCCCCGACATACCCGTCTCCACCGAGAGGAAGCACGAGAGTTCCACCAACATCCA
>NW_017203216.1:0-18878 GCF_001704415.2 Capra hircus
GAATGTTGAGCTTTAAGCCAACTTTTTCACTCTCCTCTTTCACTTTCATCAAGAGGCTTTTTAGTTTTCCTCTTCACTTTCTGTCATAAGGGGTGTGTCATCTGCATATCTGAGGTTATTGTATTTCTCCCGGCAATCTTGATTCCAGCTTATGCTTCTTCCAGTCCAGCGTTTCTCATGATGTACTCTGCATAGAAGTTAAATAAGCAGGTGACAATATACAGCCTTGACGTACTCCTTTTCCTATCTGGAACCAGTCTGTTGTTCCATGCCCAGTTCTAACTGTTGCTTCCTGACCTGCATACAGATTTCTCAAGAGGCAGGTTAGGTGGTCTGGTATTCCCATCTCTTTCAGAATTTTCCACAGTTTATTGTGATCCACACAGTCAAAGGCTTTGGCATAGTCAGGATCAAACCCCAAATGTCCGCATTGGAAGTACACAGTCTCAATCGCTGGACCACTAAGGATGTCTCTCTGTTTATATTAGTAACCTCGATCTCGTCCTTTAGCCGTGGGGGTAAGGGGTGTACATTTTATTTTATTTTATTTTATTTATTTATTTATTTTTTTTTTAGGAGTGTACATTTTAACAGACAGCAAGGAGTATACTAGAATTGAGGGCTAAGCAGACCAAAGGCTCAGGAAGGAAAAAAAAATGTCCCATGTCCAGTTTGTGCCACAGGAGAGGTGGTCCGTGGGTACCCCTGGGGTGGAGGTTTTAGTGTAAGATGTGAAGACATCTCAGACACCAAGGGTGAAGTTGTCTCCAATGCTGTGGTCTTGGGTTGGGGCAATGTCATCTCCAACCATGAGACTCTGGGCCAGGACAATGTTGTCTGGGATGTGGGACTGGGGGACCCTTTCCAAGTGGGTACACATTTGAGTTGCTGAGAACTTCCAGACTGTAAACCAATGGAAATGCCTAGAACAGCAGTAATAAGACCAACAGTCAACAGAGTGGTGTGTGGCTATTTTAGTTTTGGTGAAAGTTTTGGTTCAAATGAGTCCTATATCAGGCGAGCAGGGCCTGGCCTGTGGAATAAGCTGTGGTTAATGACTCCTAGGAAAGTATGTGCCCTTGATCTGGCCTCTAGCCTGAAGTGGTGAGAGGTAGATTGAAAATTTATAAAAATAAGTTAAGGCTTGGGGCAACATAGAGAACTTGAGAGTTCGCTATTGGTTGTACTAGAATTTGAAAAGGGGTTGTTTGAGAGACCAAAAGCTGAGTGCTCAGTCGTGTCAACTCTTGGTGACCCCATGGGCTGTAGGCCCTCAGGGTCCTCTGTCCTTGGAATTTCCAGGCAAGATTACTAGAGTGGGTTGCCATTTCCCAACCCAGGGGTCAAACTCGTGTCTCTTGTGTCTCCTGCACTAGCAGGCAGATTCCTTACCACGTGCCACCTGGCAAGCCCATTTGAGAGATCAAATGTCTCTCAATTAAACTGTTACTTGAAATCTCTCAGGGACAACGTTCTAAACGAGACTTCCCTGATGGTCCAGTGGTAAGGAATCTTCCTTGCAATGCAGGGGACTTGAGTTCGACCCCTGGTCAGGGAACTAACATCCCTCATGCAGCGGGGCTAGACCGGCAAGTTGTAACTACTGAGCCTGTGCTCCACAAGCAGAGAGTCTGTGTATCGTACTGAAAAGATCCCACACGATGCAATGAAGATCCCATGTGCCACAGCTAGGATCCGACAGCCAAAAAACAGGACCTCTCGGCTAGTTTTTGAAACGTTGCGAATTTTGAAATGTGAAAATGTGCATCTTGGTTACTGCCAGTAACGTCTGTAACTCTGAAGGCAAGGAGTGTCCTGGCAAAGCCTTGTATTGTGGCCTTAGTATACGCAGTGTGTGCGTGTGATAAGTCACTTCAGTCACATCAGACGCTTTGCTTCCCTATGGACTGTAGCCCACCAGGCTCCTCTGTCCGTGGGATTCTCCATTTCCAGGTGAGAACACTGGAGTGGGTTGCATGTCCTCCTTCAGGGGATCTTCCTCTCTTGCATTGGCAGGCGGGTTCTTTACCACTAGTGCCACCTGGGAAGCCTCTTAGTATATGCAGAGACCTGTGTAATTGTGGTTTATATTCTGGGTTATCAGTGAGGCAAGAGATTTCTAAACTATTTTACCCTGAAGGGGATAATTTTTAGGCTATAGCCCAACAGTTTGTAATAAATATGAGGTGGAGCCATTGTTGGGCAGGGTTTGCAGACAGCGAGATGACCCCCTGGAGTGTGGCTGAGTATGCTGTTGCTTGGGGCCCCTCCTTTATTAGGGACAATCTGGCTCAGAACAATCTGGAAAGGAGCAGCATCCACTGAACTCCATCCTGTCTGAAGCGAGAAGTGCCGCGCTGTACAGCACAGTGAACTCCCACTGCTCTCCCCTCAGTTAATCCAAAGACACCTTCCAGGTAGCCAAGTGGTCTGGGGTGACCTCCTCCAGTACCCTGGCATCCGGCAAGGGACAGAGGTATAGGGAAACCACCCCGCTCTCTAGGTGGAATACACCAAAGGCCCAAGTGGGGCTCCGTCTTGTCTTAAGAGGCCTTGGGAGCCGTGCTAAGCTTGCGGCATGCTTAGGATCCAAGCAGAAGCACTCACAGTGGCTCAGATGGTAAAGAATCTGCCTGCAATGCAGGTGACCCAGGTTTGATTCCTGGTTGGGAAGACCCCCTGAGAAGGAAATGGCTACCCACTCCAATATTCTTGCCCAGAGAATCCCATGGACAGAGGAGCCTGTGGCTACTGTCCATTGGGTCGCAAAGGAGTCGGACATGACTGAGCAACTAATGGACACATAGAAAGCAGTAGGGACAGCTGGGGTATGGAGGGTCACAGGCTCGAGGTCTGCGAGAGCCTCTGTTTTCAGGAAAGCTCAGTAAGTAGCCATCGCTTGTTGTTTTAATGGTGTATAGCAGGAGACCAAGGGGCAGTTTCTGGCATCAGAAGCCCTGGGGCAACCAATGGCCATTATATTAATAAGCGGTCAGGAGACTTTCGAGAGGCATGAAAAGAGGCTGCCAAAGCCTCTATAGTGAAGGAGTTTTTGAAGACACCAGTAGGAGTGCCTGTAGATTTCAATTTGTAAGCAAAATTCATAAATGAGAAGTATGTTGTCATCAGAATCCAAAGAGGACGAGATGATGTTTAGCTATTAACATACACTATAATTGTGTCCTGTGGCACTGTCCTTGGAGGAGGCTATGATTTATTTTTCCTCTACTTAGTTCTTTGTTGTCCCTGTTGGTTTAATCAGTAAGTACTCTTGGACTAGGATGATGCTCGCTGCCTCTGGTTTTTGCTGGGTTGATAAGGTTTGCAGCTCCTCCCTCCCTCCCTCCCTCCCTCGTTTCCTCCCTTCCTTCCTTTTCCCTTTGGGCTTGCAGCCACCAAAAGTGGCAGTTTGTCTACCCAACACTTTATTTATTTAGCTTCCTGCTAGCACTGGTCTTCAGTCGTGATAAAGGGGAAGGGAGAAGAGGAAGGACCAGCTTAATTCCAGGCAGAAGCCGCTCTCTGGGACCTCCTTCCCCTCCTGCCCCCCAACCAACCACAGGATAATCAGCGCATTTTTTTGTTCCCTCTTTTTTTTTTTTGCTGTTTTGTTAAAATCTTTTTGAGTGTTTTGTATCTCCCAGCAGATATTTTCCCCCCCTCTGTCTTTGGACAAATTCCTGGTGGTCTCCAGTGACTGCAGCTATGAGGAAGAGGGTGGGAGATGTCCTCTCTTGGGGTGGGAGTTCCCATCTACCTCCCTCCAGAGGGGTTGGGGTCTATAAGCAGGAGATCTGGAGCAGCCTCAATTTCTTTGTTTTGTGCCAATTTAATTCTAAGGAGACTTCTAGCATGTCAATAGCACTTAAGTGGACCCAGAGATCTCAGGCAAAGGAACAGCCTCAGATATTTTGGGGGAGGTAGGATTAAAGTGCTCCTCCCCTCCCCCTACACACCCCACAGCCCTTTTTTTTTCCACTTGGGCACCTGTTTGCATAAACGGGATCCCTGATACTCTATGGGCTTGGGGCTGAAAGAGGGATGCTGCAGATGGGATTGCCATCCCCAGCAGGGCGGATCCTTATAGGACCTCATGGCTGACACTCTGTGGGGGGGGTCTCCCAACACCAAATGAGAAGGGAGGGGTACTCCTGGTGTCACTCAAAGCCACAAGGGCAGTGTGGACAGGGTCATGAACCAATGCCATGGGACATAGTGACCCCTCGGCTGTGGGCGCTGACTCTCAGCCCTTGGTACCACTTCACGGTGCCTTAACCAAGATACGGTTAGTAGAAGGAAATGGCAGCCCACCCCAGTATCCTTGACTGGAAAATCTCATGGAGGCAGACTGGCAGACTACAGTCTATGGGGTCGCAAAGAGTCAAACATGACGGAGCACAGCACAGCCCTTCCCTAATTAGTCTGAGCTCCGTCTAGTCAAAGCTATGGTTTTTCCAGTAGTCACATATGGATGTGAGAGTTGGACAATAACGGAGGCTAAGCGCAGAATTGATGCTTTCCAACTGTGGTATTGGAGAGGACTCTTGAGAGTCCCTTGGACAGCAAGGAGGTCAAACCAGTCAATCCTAAAGGAAATCAACTCTGACTATTCACTGGAAGGACTGATGCTGAAGCTCAAGCTCAAACTCAAGCACTTTGGCCACCTGATGCAAAAAGCTTACTCTTTGGAAAAGACCCTATTTCTGGAAAGACTGAGGGCAAGAGAAGAAGCAGGCAACAAAGGATGAGATGGTTGGAAGGCATCACTGACTCAATAGACGTGAGTTTGAGCAAACTCAGGGAGATAGTAAAGGATGGGGAAGCCTGGCCTGCTGTAGTTCATGGGGTCACAAAGAGTCAGACACGACAGCGACTGGACAACAACCACCAGGATGCAGGCAAAATGACAGGCTAGCTGCCCAGCGGCTCTGCTTACCTGCAGCCCCAAGATGACCAGCCTTCTCCTGTGAGGCTCGCGACTGGGAAACGAGATCCTGGGACGTTCTACTGGGCTCAGGGCATGGTCTGCACTTTAGCGTGGGGATTCTTGGAGTCTAGGTGGTGCCCGAATGCCAAGACACAGAGCCTTCCAAATGCCTGAGCCCAGGTGCCACAGCCCATTCATCAGCCAGAGCCGTCCCGGGGCATCTCCGTGGGGCTTTCCATCCCTGGCTTAGATCATCCCATCCTCCACGCCAATTGTGTTGCAAGGAGTCATAACATTACTTAAACTGTTGTTGGGGTGTTTTTTTTTTGTTTATGGAGGATCAGTTTGACAAGGACATGGAATACCACCACGGGGAGGGGTATGAAAGTGAAAGAGCTAGGTCAAACGCAGGAGTCCTAGAAGAGGGCGATGCCGCGGGACATGGAGGGGACCACGCAGGAGGAGCGCCCAGGGAGCGGCTCAACCAGGCAGGTGGCAGCCGAGACAATGAGGCCCCACGGCCAGTGCCTTCACAGGGGCTCGGGGAAAGTGCACACGGCAAAGGCGCCAGCGGATTTCATTGGTGTGTTTGAAGGTCACAAGGTCACAGTCAGGGGAGGGTCAGAGGGGAGCTTGTGGCACCACCAGCCTATCACACTGACTTGGTCATTCAGGCAGGGTGCCCACAGCCTGTCTGTGGGATGTCGAGGCACCAGGAAAACATGAAATTTTGAAAATTTACAATACAGTACATCTCAGATAGAGAAAGCAGTATGTCAAGGCTGTATATTGTCACCCTGCTTATTTAACTTATATGCAGAGTACATCATGAGAAACGCTGGGCTGGAGGAAGCACAAGCTGGAATCAAGATTGCAGGGAGAAATATCAATAACCTCAGATATGCAGATGACACCACCCTTATGGCAGAAAGCGAAGAAAAACTAAAGAGCCTCTTGATGAAAGTGAAAGAGGAGAGTGAAAATGTTGGCTTAAAACTCAACATCCAGAAAACTAAGATCATGCCATCTGGTCCCATCATTTCATGGCAAATAGATGGGGAAGCAATGGAAACAGTGAGAGACTTTATTTTCTTGGGCTCCAAAATCACTGCAGATGATGACTATAGCCATGAAATTAAAAGACACTTGCTCCTTGAAGGAAAAACTATGACCAACCTAGACAGCATATTAAAAAGCAGAGGCATTATTTTGCCAACAAAGGTCCGTCTATTCAAGGCTATGCTTTTTCCTGTGGTCATGTATGGATGTGAGAGTTGGACTATAAAGAAAGCTGAGAGCCAAAGAATTGATGCTTTTGAACTATGGTGTTGGAGAAGACTCTGAGAGTCCCTTGGACTGCAAGGAGATCCAACCAGTCCATCCTAAAGGAAATCAGTCCTGAATATTCATTGGAAGGACTGATGCTGAGCTGAAGCTCCAATGCTTTGGCCACCTGATGCGAAGAACTGACTCATTGGAAAAGACCCTGATGCTGGGAAAGATTGAAGGCGGGAGGAGAAGCGGATGACAGAGGATGAGATGGTTGGATGGTATCACTGACTCTATGGACATTAATTTGAGCAAGCTCTGGGAGTTGGTGATGGACAGGGAGGCCTGGCATGGTACAATCTATGAGGTTGGTCGCAAAGAGTCAGACATAACTGAGTGACTGAACTGACTGACAAACTGGGGAAATATTTATAAGCAGTGCAACCAAAGGATAATGTTCTTCATTTATAATGACTGTATAAATAAGAAAACAGCAAATGCATTAAAATAAAAATGGGCAAAGACATTACAATCTCTGGTTGGGGAACTAAGATTCCATGTGCCACTTGGCCAAAAAAAATTTTTTTTAACAGATAAAGAAATTTCCATGTTAAGTACACAGAATTTTGTCAAATTTATGAAAAATTCATGAAATGAACTTTTAAAAATCAGTTTCCATTTGTACCCAATCCAAAAACGGGTTTTTTTCAACGGTAATACTTGGGTGAAGCTGTAGGTAAATGAGTACTCTACAATGCTGATGAACCAGGCCATCCTACGCGTTTTGGAAAACAATTTGGTAATAAGTATCAAGCGATACTTTAATACTTGTTTTTTACGTTTATATTTCTACTCAGAAAAAGTGTAGTGGGTTAAATATTGTCCCTCTCAAGTAAGATATGCCCAAGTCCTACCCCTCGTTACCTCTGAATGATACCTTATTTAAAAACAGGCCCTGTGCAGGTATAATTAACAAAGCATCTTAAAAACAAATCATCTTGAATACATACTGATGGCCAACAGGTAAATGCAAAATTGTTCAACATGCTAATTATTAGGGAAATGCAAATCAAAATACACAATGAGATTTCACCTTATGCTCATTAGAATGGCCATTATCAAAAAGATAAGAAATAACAAATGTTGGACTGTCGGAGAAAAAAGAATCCATGTACCTTGATGATGGGAAGGTAACTGATGCAATCACTATGGAAAACAATTATGGATATTTCTCAAAAAATTGAAAATAAAGCTACCATATGATCCAAAAATTAAAAAAAGAAATCATCATCATAGATTTAAGATATGGCTTAAATTCAGTGACTGATGTTCTTATAAGAAAAGGAGGGGACACAGAGAGACATACATTGAGAAGGCCACGTGAAGACAGGTAGAGACTGGAGCAATGATACCACGAGGAACGCCAGGAGGCGCCAGAAACTGGAAGAAGCCAGGAATAATTCTCCCTCTAGAGCCTTCAAAGGGAGCATGGCCCTGCCAACACCTTGGTTTTGAATTTCCGGTCTCTAGAACTATGATAAAATAAACTTCTCAGTAGCTGGATTAAGCTCCTGTGCGGGCATGCTCAGTCCAACTCTTTGCAACCCTATGGAGTATAGCTCGCCAGCCTCCTTGGTCCGTGGGATTCTCCAAGCAAGAATACTGAAGTGGGTTGCGTGCCCTCCTCCAGGGGATTTTCCCAATGCAGGGATCCAACGCATGCCTCTTACATCAAACCTGTATTGGCAAGCAAGTGCTTTACCACTAGCGTCACCTGAAAAGTCCTAGTTAAGCTACTGCTGCTGCTCCTACTGCTAAGTCTTCAGTTGATTTCAGTTCAGTCGCTCAGTCGTGTCGACTCTTTGCAACCCCATGAATCGCTTTGTATAATTTGTAGCGGTAGCCTCTGGAAATGAGTACACTACAGAAACAATCAGCAGTAAGAACAAATGTTTACACATAAAGATGCTCATCTTTGCATGACTTCTGCTTTTGCTGTTCAGCCGCTAGGTTGTTTAACTCTTTGTGATCCCATGGACTGTAGCCCAATGGGCTTCTTTGTCCTTCACTATCTCCCACAGTTTGTAGCAGTCCAAAATTAGCAAAAACTTAAAGCAATGAAAAAAAATAGGAAGATTAAGGAAGTTATGATAAACCATAACATATTGTGCAGCCATTGAAATATGTTTTGAAGAACTTCTAATGCCATAGGAAAATGCTATTGTATTCAAGTGTAAAATTCAGGATACAAAAGCATATGTACAATGTCATTCCCAAATACAACTGTATATAATATACATACTTATTTTTTGAATAACAGTGATGAACAACATGAGTAAAAAGTCCTAAATAGAAAATAGCACATAAAGTCAACAATAAAGTAAAAGAAAAGCAAATCATGCCCTAGGAGAGTTTATCTCAGGAAATAAATAGTTATTATTATGAAGATAATGCGGTACACTATTGAGTCAAATAAGATTAACCCTACGAGGATGTTGAAAAGGCTGACCACATTCAGTGCTCACTCCTTGCAAAATATCCAGGGAAACTAGGGTTAAAAGGATTTTATAATGGGTATCTCTCATAAGCCAACAGTCAATATTATCTTTTTGGCATGAAAAGGAAGCTTTCCTATTAAAACTAGGATGAATGATAACGATGTTAAAAAAAGAGACAACAGTCCCAAAATGGAGTCTCTTGTACTAAGCCCACATCACTAAACCAAGAGTTAATACCAAAGCTAGCTGCTATTTCAACCTCTCCCAGGATATAACCTTTAACCAGTCAGTCTGGAATTACTTGGTTAGTACTAGCACAGTAAGCTGCTTGACAGACCCCTGTCTTCTCCCCAAAGAAGGGGACATTGCCTGAAACAATCAACCCTGTGCTAGAATAAATTTTGTGTCCTGCCTCCTCCTGCCTATAAAAGCCTTCCATTTTGTACAGCTTCTTGGAACTCCTTTCTATCTCCTAAATGGGATGATGCCCAATTCAAGAATCATTAAATAAAGCCAGTAAGATCTTTAAATTTTACTCAGTTGAATTGTTTTTTTGAAAAAACAACTATCAACACTGTTTGGGCAGGTTTTACCAATTCCTCAAAAAAGAAACAGAAATAAGGGCTTCATTATAAGAAATGCAGAAATGGAATTATCTGTAACAATAAGGCCAGAGAATTGATTAAAATACTATTTGAATTAATGAGCATTCATATAAAGGGTTGGATAAAAGATGAAAATTCAAACAGTTTTTTATTATACAGTAAAAGAAACAGAAACACAATAGGTTTACAATAGCAACAAAACCCATAAACTATCTAGAACTATCTGTAATGAGAAATGTACATGAAAAAAACTCACAAAATTCTGAGAGACAGAAAAGCTTGAATAAATGCTTCTGGAGAGTTAATTAGAATGCTGTGAAGAAAGTCACTCTCACCAAATTAATTTAGAGATATCAAAGAATTCAATAGAAAAAATTCAAGGGGATTAATTTGGAATTTGACAGTGTTTTTAATGTTCATCCAGAATAATTGCTGAAATACACAGCTATATATAAAAACTGTGTCTAAGTCCCCTTTTGCAATCTACTTAATAAGCCTAAAGAAAGTTAGTTTTATTTGAAGATTCACAAAATAATCATTCAACATCTCTACCTGCTCTTTTAGTGTCAAATTAATAGAGAAGATATTACCATTCATTACTTGGGAGGTTTCAAAACTGAAGGATATTTTCTTTAAAGATTTTTTTTCCCCTTGTGCATTATATCTTTTATACTTTATCCCCTTTTATCCTGGCTAATTTCCTCTAGGGAAATGACAACCTCTGCAAAGCTTTGTGGTTATTTTGAAGTATCCAACAAAACATTTTTATTTACATATCAAACTTTATTTTTATACTGGCATAAAGACAGGTTGGTATAATAAAAGACTGGGCTATATTTGAATTATAGCTATGCCTCTTTCACAGTTTGCTTCAATTTACTTGTTTTTGAAAAGTAGATTAATATATCCAACTCAAATATTTGTCAGGAGGATATATTAATAGTAACATAACTATGACCTAGCACAGAGCTTGGCACACACTAGAAAATTAGTAAGTATGATTAACTATGTTTATATACTTTCTAAGCTTGGCCTTCTCTCTCTGTATTTACCCAGTTTTCGAATGAAACTATTTACCCTTGTTTAATCCAATCTCATCGTTAGACCACCATTGTTCACATAGGTTTCCAGTGCTGGGCTGTGATCTCTTAGCAGAAGGCCATGTTTTACTCACAGAGCTCCATCGAGACCAACGCTGTCTGCATTTCAGATGCCCATTGATTGAAAGAAAAGAAAAATGAAGGAGGGAGAAAGGACAGAAGATGAAGTTGATTCTCACAATGTATGTAGTATGTTTGCACTCCAGCAATAAAATTTTATTTCAGTATGGTGGTGCATGGCGCTCAGTCACTCAGTCGTGTCCAATTCTTTCTGACCCCATGGACTGTAGCCTACTAGGTTCCTCTATCCATGGCATTTCCCAGGTGAGAACACCGGAGTGGGTTGCCATTTCCTTCTCCAGTGGATCTTCCCAACACATTATGTCTTAAGTTTAATAAAAGTCTAATATTTTAGCAGATCTACTAAATTAGTATGGAAAGGTAAACTGACACATACAGACCAGACTAAATCATTGAAGGGCCCCAAATAAACCACAGACCAATCTGTCCATAACAATTATTGAACTCCCACTATGTATTTAACTGGTTTCAGGGTTCTGGCTCTTTATTCTATCACCTGTCCATGGCTGAATAGTGAATAAATGTTGATGTACTGAAACAGCCAAAGTCTCATGTATTATAAAAGTCAAGAACTAGAGACTTATGAGTCCCATAATAGCAATAGCAGTCCTGCCTTGCTCTACAATATTATTTTGTTTTACTGCATATGGCCTGGACTCCAGGGCTTTATTATGAGCAGTGGGTGGAATTACAGCTGCCAAGAGGAAAAGGTTACATTTTTAAAAACTTATACTACATATAAAACAGGTACAATTTTTCTGAATGCCTAACTGGTAAGCTTACAATAATTTTAATATTATCAAGTTAACGTCTGATCATTATGAGAAGACGCTAATTTTCAAAATGGTACCTAAGAAAGCTCTAACATTAAATATAATCAAATGCAAAAATACAGGAGATGCAATCAATGTTCAGGAGGAGACAGGGTTTAGGGAAAAGGGGGGAGAGGACCTTAAAGCTACAGGCACATGTCAGGCCTTCCCTGGTGATCCAGTGGTTAAGACTTCTCACTTCCACGCAGGGGCATTAGTTCGATCCCTAGTCAGGGAACTAAGATCCCGAGTGACAAGTGGTATGGCCAAAATAAAAAATAAAAACAAAATAAAAATTTTAAAAGCTATTTAAGTGTAAATAGAAGGGACAGGGAGGGCATTTCAGTGTGGGGACCTTGAAAACGAAAGACCACAAGTGAACGTGAAAGAAAGTGTTAATTGCTCAGTTGTGTCTGACTCCTTGCGGCCTCATCGACTGTAGCCCACCAAGGCTCCTCTGTCCATGGGATTCTCCAGGCAAGAATACTGGAGTGGGTTGCCATCCCTTCTCCAGGGGATCTTCCCAACCCAGGGATGGAACCCGGGTCTCCTACATTGCAGACAGATTCTTTACTGTCTGAAACTACAGGAAAAAGAAATTAGACCCAGTGAGTGGAAGTAAAATTCTACATTAGAGAGGAACTGGAAGTAAAACATGGGTAGATAAAATGGGCTCAGATTATGTATGGCCTTGAAGGCAACACGGGACTTGGATTTAATCCTACAGTAAGATACTGTCTCAAGAGCGTTCTTGGCCTGGGGAACCTGACAAGAATGAAAATAATGGGAGATAAGGCAGACAGCACTGTGTGAAAAGAGACTCTAATGCCAAGAGGCAGAGAAAACCAAGGTGAAAACTACTGCATGTTTGCACATAAGAAATCAGTATTATTTAACATCATCTTAAAAATCTCTACTGCCTAGGAATTGACCAGTTATTTATACATAAGCCCTTCCCTGGTGGCTCAGACGGTAAAGAATTGCCTGCAGTGTGGGGACCTGGGTTCAGTCCCTGGGTGGGAAGATCCCCTGGAGTAGGAAATGGCAACCCACTCCAGTATTCTTGCCTGGAGGATTCCATGGACAGTGGACCTGGCGGGCTACAGTCCATGGGTTACAAAGAGTCGGACACGACTGAGTGACTTTCACTTTCACTCACTTCCACACAAGCTAACAGTGGAACACAGAGCAGGCAGCAGTGCCAGCTGGGGCAGCCCCAGGTCAGGCTTCTTTGAACTTATACTTGCATCAGTGTCATGGGTGTCACTAAAAGGTCCAGTGAAGACACCCTAAGTGGCTTTAGAAACTGTGCAATGAGAATGACCACTAACTCAGTTAAGATAAGAAAGATCCAGCACTAGTATTTCACAGTGTGTCAACCTCGTAAGCATGCATGCATGCTGAGTCATGTTATGTGACTCATGGACTGTAGCCCACCCAGCTCCATGGGATACCCCAGTAAAAATACTGGCGTGGTGTCATTTCTTCTCCAGAGGATCTTTCCAACAGGATCAAACCGAGTCTCCTAGTGTGTCCCGCACTGGCAGGTGGATTCTTTACCACTGAGCCACCTGGGAAGCCCCTGACACTTGTAAGACATTATCAAATAAGTAGTACCTTTAAGTGAGTACAGAAAGGTGAACTGACCTTCTAGGGCTCAGGCGGTTAGAGGCATAAGGTTTCGCAGTTGAGCAGACACAAAACTGCTCCGTGTCTTCAGTGCCTGTGAAATTCTTTATGAAATGAGCCACCTGCGTTAAACTTATTTTTTTTTAAAAAATCAGACTAAATCATCGAGGAGCCAAAAATAAACCACACTGATCTGTCCATAATAAGTACTGAATTCCAACTCTGTACTTCAGTGATTTCAGAGTTCTGGCTCTAAATTCTATTGCCTATCCATGGTTTAATAATGAAGAAATGCTGATATATGGAAATAGTCAAAGTCTCATGCATTATAAAAGTCAAGAACTAGAGACTTATGAGTCCCATAATGGCAATAGTAGCCCTGCCTTGCTCTACGATTCCCACTAATTCAGTTAAGGTAAAGAAAGACCCAGTACTTTCTTTAGTGTAAAATACAAGTATTTCACAGTGTGTCCAACACTTGGTTAAGACTTCAGCAAATAAGTACGTTTATGTGAGCAGCACTTTGCAAAGGCCATTCACATGTTATATCAATAGCTGGTATGTATATAGCACTTATGGTGTTCAGGCACATTGATTACAACCCTTGGAAGCAGGGAGCATCATCCACTTTCACAGATGCCCAGAGGAGAGTTACTGCTCCTTCCTGGAGCCAGAACTGGGGCCCAGGGACTGTGCTCTTAACACTACATTATACTGCTGCTCATCCTCCTTGGACAAACAAAAACCTATGAAATAAGTAAGACAAATCTGATTTGTTTGAAAAATATTTATAGAGTTCTTACTCACCAAGCCTCATACCACACACTGAGTTTCCAATGATGGATGAACCATACCACCCCTACTCTGAAGAAGTTTACAGTCTAGTAAGCAAAACTGACAGATAATCCACATTTTTGATGAACAACAGAAACTCTAAGCTCCCATAAATTAAATATCTTATCCAAGCACACAGCCAGCTAGAGAGTGGTCAGGCCAGGGCTTAAATGCTGACATCACATCTCTGAGTCTAATACTTACTCCAGGTAATGGTGTTACTTCCTTTGCTGGCCTATTGGGCAAAAAAAAAAAGAAAACAAAACAACAATATCATAACCAGGACAATCTAGTCTAACTCAACTTTTATTAAAAAAAAAGCCTGATCTTGGTAAGAAGGAAACATTAAACCCAGCTATTGTGATTCTGATGTAAACAGCACAGACCACCTATGCCAATTTACAAATCGTTTCAACAGCTGGAAAACCTATCATGTCAACATTAATTGTCCTGTCATCAAACATTTTGCCTAAACATATTTCAGATACTTTGGGTGAATCGCTTACATTGGGCCACTTTTCTCAAGAAAAATCAAGATAAATTCTTGTGGTCTGCGAAGCTAAAGAGGACCCAAAAGATTCAGTTCCACAGTAATTATAACTATTTTCATTTTCCCCTCTTCTTTTAATGCCCCCTAAAATTCTGAAAGAGATGAGAATTCCAGACCACCTGACCTGCCTCTTGAGAAACCTGTATGCAAGTCAGGAAGCAGCAGTTAGAACTGGACATGGAACAACAGACTGGTTCCAAATGGGAAAAGGAGTACATCAAGGCTGTATATTGTCACCCTGCTTATTTAACTTCTATGCAGAGTACATCATGAGAAATGCTGGGCTGGAAGAAGCACAAGCTGGAATCAAGATTGCCGGGAGAAATATCAACAACCTCAGATATGCAGATGACACCACCCTTATGCAGAAAGTGAAGAAGAATTCAAAGCCTCTTGATGAAAGTGAAAGAGGAGAGTGAAAAAGTTGGCTTAAAGCTCAACATTCAGAAAACGAAGATCACGGCATCTGGCTCCATCACTTCATGGGAAATAGATGGGGAAACAGTGGAAACAGTGTCAGACTTTATTTGGGGGGGCTCCAAAATCACTGCCAGATGGTGACTGCAGCCATGAAATTAAAAGATGCTTACTCCTTGGAAGGAAAGTTATGACCAACCTAGATAGCATATTGAAAAGCAGAGACATTACTTTGCAACAAAGGTCTGTGTAGCCAAGGCTATGGTTTTTCCAGTGTCATGTATGGATGTAAGAGTTGGACTATGAAGAAAGCTGAGCACCGAAGAATTGATGCTTTTGAAACTGTGGTGTTGGAGAAGACTCTTGAGAGCCCTTGGACTGCAAGAGATCCAACCAGTCCATTCTAAAGGAGATCTGTCCTGGGTGTTCTTTGGAAGGAATGAATACCAAAGCTGAAACTCTAGTACTTTGGCCATCTCATGTGAAGAGTTGACTCATTGGAAAAGACTCTGATACTGGGAGGGATTGGAGGCAGGAGGAGAAGGGGACAACAGAGGATGAGATGGCTGGATGGCATCACCGACTAGATGGACGTGAATTTGAGTGAACTCTGGAAGTTGGTGATGACAGGGAGGCCTGGCGTGCTGTGATTCATGAGGTCACAAAGAGTTGGACACGACTGAGTGACTGAACTGAACTGAACTGAACTGAAAGGAGGCCTAGAACCTTTCTTTCATATGTAAGAGAATTGTCCCAAATGACCTAACTGTACCAGCCTGCAAAATCTGTTTCACAAAACTTGGCCCATTACAGCTTTCAGAGTGAAACATTACACAATAAGACTTTAAGCCCTCTTGGCCCAGGAGTAACTGGCAACAGCAAGTACAGCAGGGATTTCATTAGCTGCTTTTACACATGGGATGTTTAAACACTGCACTCAAGCCATGCCAGTAGTAGATCTTTTTACTTCTTTGTTTTTTCTGATTATTTAATATTCCTCTCTTTCTGTTGTCCTGCATCTTTCTTAACTCGTTATGGTCTTCGATTGGATATCGCCGGCTCTTCCTATCACCAGATTGAGGTTTATCCATTCTTAAAATATGCTCGGGTTAATGAAATTAGGTTGTCTTCATAGATTAGCAGGAGGGAGGAATGACAGGGAGCGTTGATCTCACGATTCATGAGCATGAAGTTAGCAAGTCTGGGGAGGTGTGAAGAAGGAAGCTGGTGTGTGCATCATGGGGTGCAAGAGTCAGTCACTTGAGCGATGACACTTAGAATACATAGAGTTATTTGATATTATAGCAGTATATATATATAACAATATATATATATATATTTATATATAATTTCATGACAAGGCGGATACAAAAATGAGGAAAAGTTTTATAGGTTAGTGAAGTGAATTATTTTTCAATTTTATTTTATTTTCTTTTGTGTGGCTAAAAACGATAACATAAAATTCCATCTTAATTTTTTTTAAGTATACATGGTGGCTCAGGGTAGCGCCGACCACAAATGCAGGAGATGGGTTCTCCTGCGGTGGGAAGTTCATGGGAGATGCACTTCAGTTCCTTGCTGGGAATCATTTGAGCCTGTGGTACGGCTGGGGTCTAAAAGAGTCGGACACGTTGAGGAGTCATTCCCATTTATTACTATCACTTACTTCACTTTCGGAAGTGTTAAGTTATTCATAGGTAGAACAATTCCAAATTGATCTCCAAACTGACTTACCATTAAAAAATGCTGACGTTTCCCCCTCGCCCAGCAATGTCACCCAATACTACTTATGCTCTATGAATTTGACTACTCAGGTACTCATATAAGTGGAGTTTACAGAATTTTTTTTTCTTGTTGCTTATTTCACTTTAGCAATTTGTGTGTGATGGTTTATCTGTGTTGTAGCATGTCAGATTTTCCCTTTTTTTTTAAAGGTTTTTTTTGACTTGGACTGTGTTTAAGTTATATTGAATTTATTAGTATGTTTTGTTTTCTTCAGTTTTGGTTTGTTCTTTTGTCACGGAAGCCTGTGAATATTCTTTAGATCCCCTAACTGGGATAACTTACCCCCTGCATTGAAGGTGGAAGTCTAACCATGGACAACTAGGAAAAGTCCCAGAATTCTTTCTTTTTAAGGACTCTAAATAATATTTGTATGTACTGTGTTGGTATGTTAGTCCCCAGTATATCCAACTCTTTGAACCTATGACTGTAACCACAGGCTCTTTTCATGAGTTCCAGGCAGATATGGAGGGCGTACATTTCCCTGCTTCGGATTTGATGATAGGATCAAAACTAGGTCTCCTGAATTGCGAGGCAGATCCTTACTGTATGAGCACCAGAGTCCACACACTGGAAATGATTTATTTTTAACAATTTGTTATAGGTAATAAGGAGGCTTCCCAGGTAGTCAGATGTAAGATCCCTGCTGTGAGGACCCGGTTTGTTCCCTGGTGAAATTTTGGTGGAAGGCGAGTAGGCAAACCTCCAGTATTCTTGGGTTCCATGGTGCTCGTGTAGAATCCGTCTGTAATGCAGGAGACTGGTTCAGTCCGGGGTTGGAAATCCTGGATGAGGCATGCAACAATCAGTATTCCTGCTGGATGAATCCGTGGACAGAGGGCTGGTGGCTACACGGGGTCCAAGAGTCGACGATGCTGGTGACTAGACAGCACAGCATAGGTAATATATATATATAATATGAATACATAATATATGTATAAAGATTGAAATCAAATGTTTAACAGGCCTTTACATGGCTCGAGTCTAAATGATTTCCACAAAGTATCTGAAATGTTAGCCAAAGTGATGGATGACAGGATATTTAATGTTTGAATGATTCGGTTTTTCATTTTAGATATGGGATTTGGACCCTTATTTTTTCTTTTTCTGATGGGTGTACTTTTAAAGTATTTGCCCAGTAGACATTCCGTTGTAATGTTTAAGTCTTTCAGTGGAGCCGCATCAGGTCACGTGCCGTCCCGCCCATGCAGGTGCTGCCATCTCCAGCGTCTCATTCACACTCACAGCCTGACATTTCTGCTTGAGCCACGAACTCTGTTCTGTGCCACAGTGGTAGGCATGACTGCACGGGCCACCCACAGCTGCGTGGGAAACCCCTGCATTCTGGAGCAGTCAGGGCATTTCTCCTATGCATCCCTTGCTCAGTGAAGGTCGTTCCCTGCAGCGGCTATCCTTGTACCATCTGTCCTGCACTTGTTTCTGGTTTCTGTGGGGCCTGGGGGTGGATGTGCTACCTCTTTGATCTGCAGGCAGAGCACAGCCCTGGGCCAATGCCGCTGGGCAGTTGGGGCACTGGTTGTTCGAGGTGGCTCTTGGTGTCAGAAATGGAGTGGAAGACTCCCTCAAGGCCCTTCATGTATATACCCTTCGGTGGAATGGAACATAGGAATTTTGTGGGTTCAATCCCTGAGTCGGGAAGTCCTGAGAGAAAGTGCAACACACTCAGTATTCTGGCTGGAGAATCCATGAATTAGAGGGGCGGTGGGTTAAGTCTGGATTCGAAAAGAGTCCGAAACGATTTTAGAAACTAAACAACACACCAATAGATATAAAATTATTTGAAATGCCACTGCTTTTCTGTTTACTGCTTTCCGTTCTGTTGTCTTGGATCATAACACACATTTGATATACCTTGTTGTTTCAGTCGCCAGTATGTCTGATCGGCAACACCATGAACTGCAACCACATGCCTCTGTCCTTCCCATTCCGAGTTTTGTCCAAGTTCTTCATTTGCATCAGTGATTGCATCAGCATTAATCTTGATGCCTCTTCTTTGCCCTCATCTTTCAGCACAGTAATTTTCCAATGATTTGGCTAGTTGATCAGATGACCAATTATGGATTCGATTGTCTTTCAACAAAGTATTCAGGGGATGATTCTTAAGATTGGCTTGGTTTGATCTTCTTGCGTCAAGGGCTTTCAGGGTTTCTCCAGTTATACAAAGGACAAAATACTATTAACTCCTTATACCTAGGTAGCTTCTTTGATTTCAAAATTCTCTCCTTAAATTGGTAATTTGAGAGGCTGGGAGGGGATTTTAGAAGGCCTGGGAAAGCATATTATCACCTAGTATGTGATTTCGGACTTTAGCTGCTACACGCATGTGGATTTTGATTCCAGTCAGGACCTTTTG